>NC_091749.1:67433734-67506234 GCF_043380555.1 Nothobranchius furzeri
GAAATATACAATTAGTTCCTTGTCATTGATTTGTTTACTTATTCAATGCCATTTATACTTGAACATTTGGATTTGATTACATAGTGTAGTAGTTATTTTAGTAATTTGTTTAAAGTGGATATTTATTTTAAATACATATTTTTTAAGGTTGACTTGTACAGTGCTCAAGTCAAGTGTGGACTGGAGTTTTAGATTTTCATTTTGATAATGAAGAAAACAAGTATATAAAAAAACAAGTGGTGTTTCTTTGATTTGTTTACATAATGTTTATTTTTTGAATGTTTGGATTTGTATCATTTAAACCTGCACTGACTACGGTAACACGTTCCAGAAAAATAAGCTATTTGTTCCTTTACTTGTGAAAAGTTGCACTTTTGCTAAGGCTTTGTGTTATTTTAGGTTTAATAAACACTGTTAAACCTTTTCAGAACTATTTCAGTTTGTGTAGAACAGGACTATCAATGCTTTCTGAACATATGCAACACCGTTTAAAAAATACCGCGATAATACCGAAAACCGTGATAATTTTGGTCACAATAACCGTGAGGTTAAATATTCATACCGTGACAACCCTAGTCTCTGCTCAAACTCAAAAATTAGAAACCCGAGAAGTCAACAAGGCAAACGTTCCCAGATTTATCCAGCTGGTGTTTTTATAGCAGGGAGATAAAGAGTTTAAAGCAAAATCACACAAAAAGTTAAAACATCTCAGTCATAAAATCTAAAAATGTCATTTAAAGATTTTTGTCCTTTTTTGGTTAATTTGAAAACAAACATTATTTTTATCAGAATATTGTGTTAAAAGAACTTAAGATGTCAAAGCCGGGTTTGAATCTCTAATGTCTGTCGTATTTATTTACAGCCACTGCACTTTTTAATAATAAAACCCTGGAGTGCGTTCCAGGACATCTTTGCAAGGCTGCTGGGAAAATTCAATTAAATCCCAAATTCTTGCTGAAATTCCATTTCAGACGTTTGCATCATGACCATCGTTGTTTCAGACTCGGAGTCGTTGTGAGGTCCTTACCCGAGCGATTCCACCCACAAACTTCGTCTCGACGACCACGTTGTCTTCGTCTGCCTTGTTGAAAGCTGCCTTCTGAGCCGCCCGCACCAAATTATCTGATGCTTTCTTCACTGCGTTCCCGGCCATCTGCAGAGCAAAAGCAAAAGAAACTGAGAATTAAAAAGTGTTCAACTCATTCACTGCCATTTGCATTTTTTTTACTGTGTGGGCGTCGGACGAGCCCCCACCCCGTGAGAACAAACATCTCAGCTCTAAAGCCCATCTTCATCCGCATACGTCACACGTCACATGATCAGGAAGCAGAACATCCATGTGTTAGGAGATCGTTTTGGGCCGCTGCTGTAAAAAAATTGAGGGGCGAACCGGAAAAGCTTCTGCCGATCACAATTCGACAACGGATTATGAAAGAACGGATAACGCTCGAAACGCGCGGATTCTTCCTGATGTAAGAGGTCAGTCTCCGCTTTGTTTTGGTTGTTTTGGCGTCGACATCATCCTAGCGCGCAACGTTCTGTCACTCTTAAGAAAACAGTAAAAAAAAGGTGAGAAACGCTGGCAACGAAGGACTTTAGCGATCAGGAAACGGCTAGCGGTGAATGAGTTAAAGGTGCAGTATCCCAGAAAATCCCAGAAGAGTCGAATGTTTCAGTCATTTAGGAAGGAAGCTTCTCCTGAAACATATTCCATATCCAGCTGGCTGCTGGGTTGTCAGTTGTTCTCCTTTCCAAATAAAGGAAGGAGCGACGTAACGACGGTTCACCATCAGTGAGTGTGGGGGTGCCGTGTCTCCTGTGAGCCAACGCTGCAGCGCCGACAACAGTAATTTGACAACGGCCGGCAAAAGGTCCCAGAGTTGTTTAAAGTGACTGCAGTAACCAGATTTTACCACAGGATGTCATTTTACTTAATTTCTACATAGTGCACCTTTAAAGGCTACTTTGCAATTTTACAATTTTAATCTGTGCTGCTTTATAAACTTTTCCAAATATCAGTTTGTATTTGGGTTTAACCCCTGCTCACGGCAGGTAGGCCAGCGGTGTCCAAACTGAGCTAAACAGTAAACTTTTACGATTTTAATACGTGAAAACACTGAACAATGCATCAGACACACAATATTTTATTAAAACAAAAAAATTAATAAATGAAAGATGTGTGAATCTGATCGGCTGTAATAAGGTGAGGAGCTGGGATATCTGGGAGGAGGTCAAAGTAGAGTGGCTGCTCCTCCTGTGTCGACAGGAGAGAGCGACTGCTAATTTCCCTGACATCACAACTGGAGTTATTATTATTATTATTATTTTAAGTAGATCATTACTGAAACCAAAGATTGACAGAAAATGAATGGACTGGCTTTTATTCGTGTTTTTAGAAGCAGTAGAGACCCACGTGGCAGCGCAAAAGGATGCAAGAGGTGAGTTATCCATAGTATGACATCATGTGGTTACTACAGCTCATTTTTTAAATCTAAAGCATCGCTGTCTCACTCCTGTTCTGCGAGTTTCACGGCTGTTGCCAGTTACGGATCAGCACCAGAAAATTCTACATGACAAGCAAAGACGAGTCATGCACCGTAAGTTCATAAATAGATAAGAACATCGTCATATCTGGTGTTAGCACTCAGGTGTTTTACAGTAGGAAGCACTTACTACACTTATTACTGTAGTATTTCTCCAGTACTGGAGAAAATGTGGCCGCGCTCAGGAAACATTTGGTGGTTTAACCCCCAATCCATCCCCTTAAAGCTGAGTGTCAAGCAGGGAAGCACTGCATCCCTCTTTTCAAGACTTTGGTACAACCCGACCAGGAATCGAACCCCGATCTCCCAGTCCCAGGGCTGGTACCACTAGGCCACTGGGCTGGTTAGCTTGCTGTTTTAGTTCTGAACGACTCATTAAAGGAAGTAAAACACCACGTTTGACTCATTATTCACTTCACACACACATTGTACTGTAACATTTAGTTGTTGGTAGAGTAGACTAATTACTTTTAATTAACAGTTAGCATTGTTAGCTCAACGCTAGCCTGCTTTACCTGATATTAGAGTAAAACAAAAAGATGCTGTTGCTACTTAGTGGTACAAGAAATAACTTCTGGGTCGCTCCTGTACATCCTGCGTCGCTGGAGACAAGGCAACCTCACAAACTCAGAGTGTAAGCATCGACCACATCCTGCTTTTGTTTTTTTTGAAAGGAGGAAAAACTGACACCCCCAGCCGACTCGTTTCCATACAACCTTCCTTCCAACGTGATTGAGACATTTTTGTGTTTTTCACAGTTAAATTCTTACAAATTGCACCTTTGATAAAAGAGAAAAACAATATGGACACTCTTGGACAGATGAACTGTCTCCCTACACTGTGATCCTCTACAGAAAACCAGAGACATCGATTTTAGTGTCTTTAGCATAGCCAACAAAAGTATAGGACTGAGACTCGTACATCGGTAGTGTCAAAATATTCTAGATTTCTGCTGACCAACAGCGGTACTAGCTCTTGTTGCTTGTCCTACCTGCAGCCTCCTCATGGCCTCGGAGTCCTGGTCCGCCTTCACCTTACAGGCCACCAGCAGCTGGGCGGTGGAGGCTGCCACCTGCTTGGCTGAAGAGATGAGCTTCTCTTCACTGGCGTGGCCTTGAACCGAGGCGTTGGCTGCCTCACAGAGGCTGCTGGTCGCTGCTGCCACCATACGCGCCTGCACGAGCGACCAGCGTTAGTTACAGACCTGGACAACGCAAACCGGTGAGTGCAGCACTTACAGCAGAGATGAGCCCCTGAGACCACTGTCCGTCGTCTACGGCATTAGCAGGGATGGAGCCGACTTTCCCCTGAGCCACCAGCTCTCTCTGAGCAGCCGAAGCAGATTTGACCAAAGCGCTGGTGGCTGCGGCGATGGACTTGGCAGCCTCCAGGATCTGATCTTCAAAGTTCAGCGTCTCGTCTGCAAGCTGGAGGGGGGGAGGGGGGGAGAGAGGATCAGTCAGGAGAAACTACCATCAAAACTAAAATGTTTGTTTAAAAGTTTACTTCATTTTATTTCATGGAAATGTGGATTTCTTGTGACTAATAAGAGGAAATTTTTACTCAAATTTCCCACAAAAACAAAAACGACACAAAAAATAAAAAAAGGCTCCACAACCCGATAGAACATTTTTATGAAAGCTGCTGCTGATAAGGAGCTCTATAGTTGATTTCTGCATGTTAGACATCTAAACAACACACACACACACACACACACACACACACACACACACACACACACACACACACACACACACACACACACACACACACACACACACACACACACACTCACACACACACACACACACACACACACACATCTGTAGACAGAGCGGGACACTGTAGGAATATGTTTGATATATAGTTGGGACTGAATAACAACCTAATATATCAAACATATCAGACAGAGCCCTGCAGAGAGAAAAGGCCTCCGGTGGGGGGGGGGGGGGGGGGGGGGGGGGGCAGGGAGGACGGATGGGGATGGGGGTGGGTGGGTGGGAGCTAGACGCCATATTACAGCTCAGGACACGTTGACTAGCACATGAATAGATGGGGGGGGGGGGGGGGGGGGGGGGTTATGCTGGACAGGAATGAGAAAGCCAGACATAAACCGTTGTGGATGTGACTATTTCATGGTGTTAAAGTGAAGAAGCAGGAAAACGTCTAAAGTTGGTCCACGAGGACCAGGACGGGACACCCTAGTTGAAGGAGAAGCAGCAGGTACAATTATGCGTTTTTGGGTTTTTACAAACAATGAGATGGCAAAAAATCTGTCTAGTAAAAACTGATTTCTGGGAATATTTGTATATTTTTAATATCTAAAATATTTTTGTTAGAAATAAACTTTCAAACATCAGAAAAATTTGGCCTGACGCAGTAGTAAACATTAGAAGTGACTCTAAAACACACTGCTAATGCAACAAAAGCGATTCAGAATGAAATCTTCCTAAATCCTATTTTATGAACACAAAGAAATCAGATCGTTCCGTATTCATTAGTGATCGGCCCGTCTGAAACTCAAAAATCTGATTTGTTTTTGGGTCCATAAACACACCACTGTAACCACCCTTTCCCCTGGTCCTTAAATGCACCATTTGCTGCTAATAATAGAATATTGTTAAAGTGGAAACGTTTACTTTCAGAATCATAATTTGAAGGTAAATCTTACATGTACACACATGGGTTCTTTTAGATGAATCGGAATCAGAAACTGGTATTGGCCCCAAAAATCAGAATCGGTGTAGCTCTAGTACTTTAAACGAACGTTGTAATAAACCGTTTTAAGCAGCTGACTTGAGGAGTAAAACCTTTTAGCTGACTTCAGCGAGCTTTTAGGAGAATCAGCTGCTTTCTTCTACAGCCACCCACCTTCGGTTTGGCTCGGGGTTTGAGCTGCTCCAGCTTCTTAGCTGCTGCTTCAATGGACGCCGCCGCCCCGAGCAGCTCCGTCTCTGCAATCACCGTTGGATCCTCGGGGTCCACCCACTCTGAGCCTGAAGCACACGCACGCACGCACGCACACACACACGTATATAAGTACATGCTTAGGACTTGAAGACAGAGTTGCAGAGAGAACATGCAAAAAGACAAACAGCAACGACACACTTCTGCACGTTTCATGCACAGCTGATGGGAGGCTGAAAACAGAGCAATGGATGTGAGACAAGATGTAAACGATAAAGCAAGATGAATGAAGCCAACTCTGCCAAAAAAAAAAGCTTGAGGGTGAATTTATTTGATTAGATTAAATTTCAAAAATCGTGAGACGAACAGCTCAAAACCGATGAATCAAGTCACGCTCAAACAACAACGCTAACTTACCTCCATCTGTGGCGAGAAAAAGAGGACAGGAACATTACTGATGAGTTAAAAACATCCGTTTGGTGTGTGTGTGTGTGTGTGTGTGTGTGTGTGTGTGTGTGTGTGTGTGTGTGTGTGTGTGTGTGTGTGTGTGTGTGTGTGTGTGTGTGTGTGTGTCTTTACCTTTCATGGCCTCGGCAGTCTGAATGAGCTCTGTGACGGCACCGGCTACACGTTTGGAGCAGGCTGCCAGCTGCTGCTTCTGCTCCGTAGTGGATTTCTGCAGAACCTGAACACACACGCACACACACGCACACACACACACACTCACTAGCTGAACACCAGACTCCATAGTGTGGTTTTGTGTTTAACCCACCAGCAGCACTTGTTCCAGCAGATCGATGTATCCAGATGTGCACTCGGCTCCATACATCAGCGCTCTGTTCTTCACCTCCTCGCTGACCTCTGGGTGGAACGCCGCTTGCTAAAACACGAACAGACTCAGACTCGGGTGCTCGGGTGTAACAACACGCGGCGTACGAATTATTTCGACACCTTGCAGGTGGTGAGCATGTCCGAAACGGCTTTCCGGCTCAGGTTGGCACTTTGGATGATGTCTTCTTGCCGGCCCGAGTTTCCTGCAGCTACTGCTTTAGCGGTTGCCATGGTGATGCCCTTGGTCATGCGTATGAACTCCTCAGGTGTGGTGGTCTTGTGTGGAGCATCCCTGGATTGGAACAGCTGACAGGTAGTGCAGATATTAAATTCAGCAACAGAATCCACGGCTTTTACCCGAACGGTCATGGTCGCTCATCCTCACCGCCAGTTCCTGTTTAATACACTCGATCGTGGCCTCCAGAGCTCTGGTGCCGCGTGTGGCCTCGTCCTCCACCGCCTTGACTGTCTTCAGCAGGGATGTCACGTTGGTCACCATCACCTGGCAGACAGATGAAGCGGCGACAGCAAATGAGTCAGAATTACCGAGGCAAGCAGACAGGGTTGTGTTTTTATGGCTCACCCAGTAAAATTATATATTCTGTGATAATATGGATAAAAATCACACAGGCCCTCGGAGACGATCCCTGTCCTAAAACATGTTTAAATATTGTCTACGATATGCTTAAAAGAGTTTAGCTGTTTGTGAGGGAAACAAACCGAAAGCATCTGGCAGGTTGTTTGTTTACCTTTGACAGATATTGTTGGGGTTTCACGCAAAAGAGTTAGATCAGCGTTTCCTTGTTTTTTACATTTTTTAGCTTTCTGAGCCACAAATTACAGACCAAACAAAATGTTAGCAAGGTAAAGAGAAACCTTTCCTGTGTTTTAAAAATATATCTTTAAAATTTTTCGCGTTTTTAGCTTTTTCAGCGAAAAATTTCCCATTGAAATGAATGGGATTGGTCAATTTTCAGCAAATTCCTATCACTTTTTTGACCTCAAACTCTATTGGGTTCCTTTTAACTTAGAGACTTCATTCAAAGTTTAACAAACTCACAAGACTTTCCTGTTTAACATGTTAAAGAGGCTTTTTGATAACTTTTACGGTTTTTCTAAAATCGCAGGTAGAAGTTGAGGTACGACTTGAAATTTTCAGCAACAACCAGGATCTCGGCAGTTTAATCCAGCTGTCAAACATCTGATGCTGTAATACTTCATACTGACTGATGGGGGCGCACACACAGCATTAATGAAGGAAATCACAGCTCATCTCATCTTTAAAATGAGCTTGTCAGGTGATTTTCTCCTCACTCTGGAACATAAAACGGCTTTAGTTTTCACCGTCTCCATCTCCAGACGCCCGGCGCCGTTACCCATTTCTTCACAGCTCAGAGTGATAATGAGCAGCCGTTGGTGATTTATGAGCTGTGGCTCTGATGCCGCTGAAGCACAGCAGTCAGGTGTTTCATCTCTAAATAACGCCGTTTCTGTTCTCAACACTAAAACTGTTACCGAGGTTTTACAGCGTCAGGAGCGGCTCTGGCTGAGGGAGAGGAGGAAGTCTGCTGAATGTGGAAGGGTTTAAAGACAGGTCCCTCACCTTGGCGGCGCTCTTTAGCTGGTACATAGATGGGTCATCTGCAGCTTTGCCAGCAGCACACTTGGTGGCGCTGATGAGCTCAGCCAGCGCCTTGGCCACATCTTTAACAGCATTAATCAGAACCACCTGCACACCAGCAGAGACGCCGACGTGTAACCAAACAGACTGGAAGCAGAGATGAAACGCGGAAATGGACTAAAGCGTCTGACCTGCGTTTCAGGGTCGTCGGAGCCAATGCCGGCGGCGCCCATCTTCACCACATCGGTGAGCTGAGTGATGGTTTTGGCCGAAGACTGAGCAGCATGAGCCAACCTCTCGTGACCGGAGGCGGCGCCGGACACCAGCATCTTTGTGTCCTCCACGAGGGCTTTGGCCGTCTTCAGAATGTTTTCCCTGAGAAAAAAAAGAAGATTAAAGATAAATCTCGGCACTTATGATGCACAGATGTCCTTTTCTGGGCATTAACAGTACGACTCAAGGCATTCTGGGTAAACTGTGGCCTTTGGTGGCAGAGACTTCCTCTCTGTTCAGTAGCTAATCTGTCAGGGATGAAAGGTCAGGGCGGGTCAGATTTTAGATTCCAGTCTCTGACCTGTGGTCGGCAAAGGACTCGTCATTCTCTGCGTTGAGCGTTCCTGCAGAGGCAAACATGATGGTGGTGTCCAGGTCGGCGATGATGCCTGACACGGCGCTGGCGGCGGTGATGCAGGCTTGGGCTCCCTTATTGCTCGTCTGGAGGGCTGAAAGCACCAAGGACACCTGAGGATGCAAACACACAGCATGCCGAACACGTTTAAATATAAATACAGTTACAAAAATAACCTGATGCTTCGTCTCACACCGACGTAGGTGAGAAAAACTGACAAGTCACTTTTGTGGCGATTTTCAAAGGAGGAATAACGCGATATGGCAGGATTCAGTTTGAACAGAGGATACCTTCTCCGTGACCGTACGAGCACACTCGATGAGCTCTCTCTTGCTGAAGCCGTCAGACGGGCAGATCTGCAGAGCTCCGGCCTTTTGGACCAGGAAGATGCAGCCGTGGCCGAGGTCCTGCACCCGATTCTTGATCTGGAATCCAATCTGCAAAAACACGGAAACAGGAGTTTACCAAAAGTGATGGTGAAAGTTTTAAAATGTTCTAAATGGTTCCTGCGGATCTGCTGTCCACCCAGCTGGATGGGCGGAGAGGAGCCGGTCCACGAGTGTCCACCTCACCTCCTCCGGCTCGGCTGTGTGAGCAGCCAGCCGCCCCTGAACCGCCAGCTGGCCGTACTCCACGGTCACCTGAGAGGCCAGGGCTCCCAGCTCATCCGGACCCGTCACTGATTTGGTCATCTGACGGATAAACACACGGTTTAAACAAAACCACATTGTGTGTGTGTGTGTGTCTGTCATTTTCAAGCAGCAAAAATACATTTTCCCTCATTTTACTTGCATAAATTCACAGTTACAGGCTGATCTTACAAGTGGGAATGTTAACTTCTGGAATCAAAATATTTAATTCAATCAAATTGAACTCAAAATAAAGAAATGTAGTTTTTCACAGCCACCCACACTGGAGGCACACAACGGCAGTGGAATGTCGCTGCTTCTAATAAAATCTATTATAATCTAGAAGATTAATCCAGACCAGCTTGCTGCGCTACGCCACGCCACTAAAGAAAGGATCAGGTTCTATATTTGCCATGAGCCACTTCTGGGATGTGTCAATTTCCGCAATTAACATGAGGATAGACAGGAAACCACACACGGTTTCATTGTAAAATGTCTGGTAATTTTCAAAATAAAAGACTATTGCAGAGATGCAATATTTTATCTATGCAGATTACGTCAATATCTGTGACCTAATGGCTTATTTACTCCCAGCATTTGTGTTTTTCATGGCTTTAATCATGGCAGTGGAGAGGCATAGCATTATATGTGACATCAAACAGCGATATGAAATGTGATTTCCTTCTTCTTTTGGCTTTATCGGGGATGGCATAAACAAACTGTGACCTTTTAAAATTTTGAGGAATTTTATGATCTTGCAATTCCAGCAAGGAGGATGGCTCCACAGCCGAGACTCACCCGCTGTGGATTGACGTACGACAAAGCACGCGAGGAAACCATTCCACTGCCATTCCGCTCCGCAGATTTTTAAAAATGTATTAATTTTTTTAAAAGGCCCAGACATCCCTCTCTCCAGCTACTTGGGCCAGCAGCCCCGGGGAAATCCCAAGGTGTTCCCTGGTCAGCTGAGAGACATAGTCTCTCCAACATGTCCTGGGTCTTCCCGTGGGTCTCCTCCCAGTTGGACATGCCCAGAAAACCTCACCAGTGAGGCGTCCAGGAGGCACCCTACCTAGATGCCAGAGCCACCTCAACTGGCTCCTCTTGATGTGGAGGAGCAGCGGCTGTACTCCGAGTCCCTCCTGGATGACCGAGCTTCTCACCCTAGACAACCTGCAGAGAAAACTTATTTTGGCCGCTTGTATCCACGATCTCGTTCTGTCGGTCACTACCCAAAGCTCATGACCATAGGTGAGGGTAGGAACGTAGCGAGAGCTTCTCCTTCTGGCTCAGCTCTCTCTTCCCCACGACAGACCGGTAATGATAAAGATAAATGATCCGCACTTGTATAGCGCCTCTCAGAGTAAGGACTCCAAAGCGCTTTACACTACAGTGTATCATTCATCCATTCACACACACATTCATACACTGATGGTGATGAGCTACGATGTAGCCACAGCTGCCCTGGGGCGCACTGACAGAGGCGAGGCTGCCGAGCACAGGCGCCACCGGTCCCTCCGACCACCACCAGCAGGCAAGGTGGATTAAGTGTCTTGCCCAAGGACACAACAGCAGAATTCTCTGTCCGGAGCCGGGATCGAACCTGCAACCTTCCGATTACTGGACAACCCGCTCAACCTGCTGAGCTACTGCTGCCCCAACAGCGGTACAACGCCCGCATCACTGCAGACACAGCACCAATCCAATCCACATGTGGATCTCACGCTCCAGTTTTCCATCACTCGTGAACAAGACCCCGAGATACTTAAACTCCTCGACTTGGTGCCGGACCTGCTTCCTGACTCGGAACCATGGTCTCAGATTTAGAGGAGCTGCTTCACACTCGGCTGTGAACCGCTCCAGCGAAAGCTGGAGATCCCGTTCTGATGAAGCCAACAGGACCACATCATCTGCAAAAAGCAGAGACCCGATCCTTTGGCCTTTTTGAAACCAAATGGATGGACCTTTATTTAGATTTGGAAAGTTTACAGAGGCAGCAAAGACCCACTTGGCAGCATGAAACGACGCAAATGTTGAGTTTTCCTTAAATGTTAAAAATATTAAGTTGTTTGAGATAAATCAGAGTCGGTGTTGGCAGGTCGGAACTGTGCAGAAATCAGGAACCATATCGGCCCTCCAGAACAGAACCAGTGCATTTTCAGAAAGTATCCCCTTACCATTTCCTGAGCTGTGACAGCAATGGCCTTTGAGTGTTTCACCATGTTGGTCTGGTACTCCACGAAGGAGCCCGCCGGCTCGGGCGGCGTTCCCTCATCCAGCTACAGGAACACAAACACAGTTAAAACGGCGCCACAGCAGGTTACGCATTTAAACTCCAATTCAGCTGCAGCTACATAATAGTGGTGATAAGTAGTGGCGCAGTTTTACATTCATACAAACAGTCGGGGGAAGGGGGGGGGGGGGGGGCACTCAGAAACCAGCAACCAAATTCTGTTTTAATTACAGCTTTTAAACTTTTTAAACACTCAAAACGAGATGATTTGAAGAAGACAACATGGTGGGGAATTCAATGAACGCATTCAATTTTGAGTGTGGGATGTTGGCCCCTCCCACTGAAAGAATTAGCTGTCGATCTGAAGCTCGGAGTTCATGAGAGGAAGCTCTAAATCACTTCTGCTCAAACCACAGGGGAGAGGGACCATTACGCCGATTGATTATAGGAGAGGATTGTGTCCTTTTAATCAGCTGCACAGAGCAACACACACACACACACACACACACACACACACACACACACACACACACACACCTGAATGGTGAAAACGCAGAGCTAAAGAAACAATTTTCAGCACATATCTGACTGAAAAGCCGCCGCTGCCTCTGCTGAAGCCACACGTCGGAGGAGGTTTGTCACCTTAGCGATGCTTCAAGCTCAGGAGGTGAGGAGGATGTAATTAGCTGATGCTATTCTCCATCTGTGCAGGAGATGAAATGGGTTTATCTTTCCTCGCTGTCATACGTGTTGGAATGGAGAGATCGTCCAATCGGGGATAAGGAGGCCATTGATGGTAAAACGCAGGTCGAAAAGGACAAAAAAATAAGAAACTTTAAATTAAAAATAAAAACGTCCCCTTTCCTCGTGAATCTGGCTTTCTACACGACAATTTTACTAATATTACTTTTAGCAGACAGAAAACCGAATTAATTATTTGGTCTCGTCATCAGAATCACATATTACATTTTTTTTTATCCATAATCTGTCAATCCAAAATGAAATGGACCAATCTCGGATGATTCTTAAAGAGTAAATAGAAACTCCTCTGGCCCTACTCATGGATGAACAAAGTCAAATCCTCACGGAAAAAGTCGTTTTCATGGTTCTTAATTCTATAAAACTAAAGAACGACTCTGGAACTCATAAAACAGGCACACTGGGATTAGGAAAAAGGAATAATGTAAGAATTAAGGTAATGAGATGTGGCTGATGGTTAAAAAATTTATTCACAAGGGAGTCTCAAAAATGTCTCAAAATGTTCGCAAGGAATTTGCAAAACTTCCATTTGAACTTTTTTTAAATACGCAGTTCAAGAGTTCTCCTAATCTGGAACCCGCCTCCAAGTTTTCCGGATTGCTTTTCAATCCACTTTCTGCCACTGAGAATTTTGAGACGTAGGGGACGAGTCGTCTCACGCACGAGACACACTTCAGACATGTTGTGACTAATTTGCAACAAGAAAGCTGCACAACTGTCACAGAAAAAAGTTCAACTAATAAATATCTAATAGTTAATAGATCTTTAACACTTTATTATGCCTTCAGTAAGGATGAGAAAAAGGTTAACCTGAACAGTTTCTTGCACAACAGTGAGACAAACATATTTAATCTAGAGTTGCTGTTCTATAGGAGACATGTTATGTTACAATCTGATCTGTGGTCAATAAAAACACGATAATGAAGTTCTTTGCATCAAGTCCCTCTAATGGGCTCGACACACGGGAGGCGACAAACGACCGCGATCAGCGAAATTTGTCGCTGTCACTTTTATTACCTGACACACGGGAGGCGATCCGCGGCAGCGGCCAGCGGCAAAGCCGTCTACGCGTTCTGTTCCATGGCGAAATCGAAACTTCCGTTGTTTTGCTTGGCTGTGTCAGGTTGGAGGTAATTAAGGTTATTTAAGCGGTTCAGAGTTAATAAAGTGGTAGATGTGATGTTTCACAAGGTGCTGCTAGAGTTATGTGAAATCTTACTTCTGATTTTACTATAAAACATAATAATAATCAACTTCTCCTCCATGTTTGCTCGGAGGTGTACGGAGCATCCTGTCCGCTCATTGGTCAGTGAATGAAACCTCCGTTGATTGGTCCTCGTCCGAGCGACAGCGATGAAAAGTTGAAAATGTTTCAACTTTCTGCGATCGCGTCGCTGGGTCGCCTGTGCACGACACGTGCACAAAATTTCACACGCACGTTTTTCGCGTTTCGCTTGGTAGGAGGGAGACCCGCGATTATCGCATTGTCGCGCATGTCTCATTGAAAATGAATGGAGGAGAGGCGATGTCGCCTCCCGTGTGTCGAGCCCATTACTGCGATTTCAGCAGTTTTATTCCCGTTTCAGAGCTCTGTCACTTTAAGAAAACAAGCTGTTGCTGGCCACGCCCCCCCCCCCCCCCCCCCCCCTGACTGGCTACTATGAGGAGAGGAGCTCTATTATCAGGGAGGGGCTTGGAGTATAATCGCTTCTCCTTCAGCTGCAGCAGCCGCTCTAGCTTTGGCATGAAAGGTGGTCCTACTCTATTTTCACTGTTTGTGACATCACAAACGGGGGATTTTTTAAACTGCTTGTGTACAGCACATAATTACTAAAACAAACACTAACAGAAAAGGATAGACAGACATTTTTCACATTTAGAAAGAAGCAGTAGAGTGTCCCACATGAGTTTTCCATAATATGTCCCCTTTAAAGTTTTCAGGCTAAACACTCAGAGCATTTGTAAAAATAACATTTGAGCACATGATTTTGTACTTTCTCACTACATTTTAAATATCCACAACTATAAAGGGGAGCCTTATTGTAAAATGTGACCAAATATTTGTATATTTTGTGTCTGTAACAGCTGCAGCCCGGTTAGAGCCCGGCTCAGGGCCGCAGCAGAAACGGGTCCAATTCAACTCAAGAGTTTACATTTGTTTGGTGCCTCAGAACCAACCTTGGCCATGGCCTCGGCGATGGACTCCACCATTCCTCCCACCATCCCCACCTCACTGGCGGCCTCATTCAGCGTCACCATGATGTCATCAACCGCCTCCTTCATGAGCTGAGCTGCCTCCGCTATGGCATCATGGGTGTGTGACGCCTGAGGGTGAAACAGCACAAGCGGTTACACATCCTCCCTGCAGCGCGGCTTTGAGTGAAGAGTTGAACTCCAGCGGGAACGTCGCGCTTGCCTTTGGGTTTCCTCCGCCCTCCTTGGCAGCGTAGAGCATCTGCAGGGCAGACTCAGCCAGCGTCTTCGTCTGGTCCAGGAAAGTCATCTGCTGCTGGTGGTCTTTGAGCTTGGAGGCGACCCCAACAGACGCCTTGACCAAAGGCTCAAAGTAGCCAGCCAGCTGGGTCACCTGAGGTGGCAGAAGGGTCTGTAAACAGGTTTCATTCATGTTCTGGAACAGCGAAGTGGCCTTCTTTTATTTTAAATTGGCCCAATTTTCTCTAAATGTCAAATTAAAAAGATAAAAGGAAGCAGATGTCCCTTAATGCCAACGGGATTTTTTTTGTTGACAGCAAACAAAAACAAACTGCTCAGAGCTAACTTAGTTTATTTTTCCACTTCACCTTTTTAAAGGAAATCCTTACTTTGTCGCTCCGTGGCGGGCTGGACCCACATACCTTGTGTCCTAGTTGGGAAGCTTCACCTCTGGCTGCCGTGGAAACCGGGTCAATTAGGTGTCCAATTTCCTGCACGCTGGACGTCAGCTGCTCCTGCAGAGCCTGAAGATGGGAAGTGGTGCACTGACATGAGGCAGCTGGAAACAACATAAAAGCTCATGCAGATGCTCCAAGATGCACTAAATAAAAACAAATCCCATTTGGATCCAATAGCTGTTTGCACGCAAGAACAAATTAAATCTGATTTCAAGAAAAGATGCAGAAAAAAACAAGGAAAAAATATCAAAGAGCAACCTGCTGTCATGGCGGGGATCGTGTGAGCGACAGAAAAACCGTCTCACCTCCAGCGAGATGTCGTCCCTGCTGGTTAGGTTCTGGCTCACGACATCCAGAGAGGCCTGCTCAATGTCCCGGATACTCCTGTTGATGTTATCTATGGACGAGTCGCACTCCCGCTGGCCAGGAGCCTTGTCCCTGGAAACCAAACGGGATCAGAATCCAGAAATAAACCAAAGACTTTGGTCTTTTTGGGATTTCTCCTCTCGGAGTGGACATGCACCCTCCCGGCTAAATGAGCTCTGAAGCCTCCGAGCTGTCCGTGGCTGCAGCCTGGTGACCAGAGCAGAATGCTAAACACCAGTTTTCATGCAAAGGGAAGCAGAAGCTCATCGTATCGCTTAATGAGACCACAGAAGTTATGTGGCTGAGTTTTTCAGGATGGAGCTCACAGGCGTTTAAACTCTGGCACCTGAGCGGACGACTGCATCCCATTAAAGGCCCGGGCTCGAGTCCCAGTGGTGAGTGTTGGGTCTGAGATAAGAGCATCAGGACCGAGGGTGAATGCTAATGTGCAGATGTGCCGAGACAGGCGGGGCCTTATCATTCAGTCATTTGGCGCTAAGGACATGTCCCTCATGGGGACGAGGACAAAATGTCCAGCTAGTTGTTACTGACCGGATCGCTGTGATGAGACTCTTGATGGAGTCGGAGACAGTCCGGGAGTGGCCGGCTAGAACGGACCACGTTGGCGGGTCTTTGGGGTTGATGGCCAATGAGCGCGCAGTTTTGAGCAGGTGGGTGGAGCTGTCGAGCATGGATCGTGCTGATTGGAGGATGGGCTCCTGAGCTGCAGAGCCCTAAAGAAACAAAATAAACATTCTCTCATTTTTGCAGCCAGATCTGCCATTTCCTGTCATTTATGTATTCATTTAAACGTGAAGACGTGAATGTTCATCAGGCCGAACCTCGCTGCTGATTTGAGCCGGGACGCTGGCGAACTCGGGGTTAGAAGCAAACGCCGTCAGGTTCTCCACAGCTTCGATGAGCGGTCCTGTGGCGACTCGACACCTGCTTCTGTTGTCCTCTGAGAAATCCCCGTCTAAAGCCTGCAGAGCCACAGAGACGGAATCAGGCTGGATGACTAACACTCACCTGTGGAAGCTGGAGGACGGACAGGAACCCCACCTTGATGGTTTTCACCAGGTTTGCCGTGGTGTTCGCCACCTCCTTGGCCGACTGGACAAAGTGCCTTTTAGCAACCGGGTTAGTGGTTTTGGATGAAGCCAGTCGACAGGCGTTGCAGAGTGCTGAGGTGTGCTTAGCAACGATTGTGGCTGCAGAGAGAACCTACGAGAAACATGAGCCATGACTGACATAAGAAGTTCTGATATGGGATAAATCATGCTCCTACACAGGTTTCTACTTCCTGTTAACCCTTTATAGGGCCAACATCCATATTTAGACACTTCCACTAGCATCATCAATGATGTCGGTGTGCCTTTTCACAGACTCTTAGATTTCACCCAAACAATCATCAGAGATCAAGCTAGTCACGGTTAGCACCCCGGCGCCATTCCACCAATCAGCAGAAAGCTGCCGGGTCTCCTCTCGTGTTTACGGTCAGATCTCTAAAACTAACAATGCTAAGTTCCTGAAACTCTCACATCACAAGGTTGGCTAGTTGTGCTAAATAAGAATACATGTGTTGTCATTGTTAAGCTCAATAAAGTTGGTGAAATCTTAGCATGAAAATCAAATCTGCCATGTTTGAACAAACGACCTGAACAAGTCAAGTCAATTACGAATATTTTAGGTAAAATCTGTTGTTTTTTAAACACAATCATAATATTCAAGGTAACCATAATAATAACAATTATGATATTTAATATGTTTTGCAGTTTTAAAGGGACTTTACGGAGTTTTGAATTTTTATGCTTGTGATTGCCCCCTCAGGCCAAAAGCTACGGCAGCTTCAATAGTAGGCTCGTGCACGAGGCGCGCATGCTGTAAGTGCACACACCTTAATGAAAATAACAGCTGAGACAGTCCCTTATGCGTGTGTGTGTGTGTGTGTGTGTGTGGCCCAGAGGACAGAGGACAAGAGAACGAGCAGCTAATTAATTAAATAATGTGGTTCTGTACCTTTCTCTTCAGCACAGCCGACAAAGGTTTATGATGGGTCAGTCCTCCTGCATGCTCAGATCATTCCCTTCCCTTGCTTGAAAAATTGTTCCAAAATGAAAGTTGAACCCACATCTTTTTTATCTGTGAATTCAATGCCGTTCGGCAAGTCTCAAATAAAAATTTGGGCATCTTACTGTAAAAAAAAAAAACCCATTAATGTAAAAAAAAAAAAAACTCTAAAAAAAACTATGTTCACATCCAGAATCGAACACAGGTCTCCTGCATGGGAGTCAGATGTCTTACTAGGTGAGCTACACTCTAGTAACATTCATAACTTTTATATCCTTGATGAGAGCTGAAACAACGTCAAACCAAAGAACGGTTCGGAGCAAAAATGGCTATTTTGTTGCTAATTTGCAGGAAATATCTAGAAGAAAGTTCTACAGAAAGTAGCTAAGGGTCCTCAGAAATGTAGCTAGCTTTGTCACTAGGCGTTAGGAACAGTGACAAAGTGGCACTGCCTCTCTCTCTGCTGCTAAAGCTACGGATAGCAAATGCTACGGGCGATGCGTGAACGCGCATGAAGCAGCCTGCTCGACCCGAGCATCTCTCTTTTTCTGTAATTTTACAGAAAAACAGGCAATCACAGTAAAAATTCCAGGGCTCATTCTACAGGACCAGGGCATTGCAGGAGAATGTATGAAGAAGAAATTTATTATTTCTATACATGTTTTGGCTGTCAAACTTCCATAATGTCCCTTTAAACTAAGATTTCTCTGTAAATTGGAGGACAGTTAATCAGTGATGATGATGAACAAGAGGAAGATGATGATGAGGCAGATCCTCAAATATAAAATATTCTAAAATATTCTAGTATTCTATAAGTGATCAGAAATAATATCTATTGTTTAATAACTTTTCAAAAATACTCCACAATAATCAGTTTTTATAAAAATATATTTAATGAGTGTGATATATTCTGTATTTTTGAACAGTGACGTAATGTTCTAAAATGATCTAGATTATTCTAAAATGTCTTAAAATTATCGATAATATTCAAAAATATTATTTAACTTGTGTGTTTTTATTTTGGGATTTCTTCTACCAGAACAGGGCCAACGTCCATGTTTGATCACTTCGTTTTCTCTGAGTTTCTGCATGAAAACACATATTTTAGAAAACTGTAACAGCAGAAACACACTTTGGTTCTGGACCACGACACCACCCTGGGGTTAAAATTTAAAAATTGAAAACACTTCAATGAGTGCCCTATAAAGGGTTAAAACGGGAAGTAAGAACAGAAAAGGAAAATTAAAAGCAGAAAAAATCTGGAAACTGCAAAATAAACCAAATATCTAATTATTTGATAAATAGAGCAACAAGCATTTCCGACACGGCTCCGGAAACGAGAATAAGAGTTCTGATGAATCCAAGAGAAGATCTCCCAACCCAGCCGACAGCGACGTTTAGATTAGTGATCTTAGAATAAACTCAAGCCCTTTTCATGATTGTCCTCCGCCTATTTAGGCACACATCAATGTGATCATCTTACTTCCTTGTCCCGTAAAGTCGGGCGTACACTGTGCGACGTTTTCACTTTTTTGAGCCGATTTTCCACTCGTGCGAGAATCCACGAGATCGGGGCGAGTTTTGCGCTGAGCGTCGTGTAGTGTACAGGGGGTTACGAGAGGCGATTAACACCACGTGACCAGCTACCGATCAGCAATCATGAGCTCGCACGGACTTCTGGCGTGTTTGATATTTTGCTCGTCCCTCGTGAGGGTATCGCACTGTTGAAGCGGCGCAGCGAGCAGCTGCGACCCAAAAAGTATCAGAACCGCTCACGGCGCATGCGCAATCCTGCATCAACACCGCTCGCCTGCTATTTCTCTAATAACACACGTTGTTCGTTTTTATTTCTACATGTTTTTTTACCATCCCATAGTTTATTTATATAGCACATTTAAAACGCTGCACAGGCTAAAACAAAACGCGACCATTCTAAGGAAATAAAACAGAGGATAAAAATACCAGTCAAAGCAGATAAAACACGAGGAATACTAAGAACACAATAAAACACTAAAACGAGTCACTGTCTAAAAGCCAAATCGTAAAAGTGGGTCTTTAAACGAGATTTATAAACCGCCAGAGATGGAGCCTGCCGAACTCCAATGGTCAACGAGTTCCACAGCGTTGGGGAAGCATGCACAAATGCTCGTTCACCCCGCGATTTGTATCGCATCCGTGGCGTACACAGCAGCAAAAGGTCAGCCGACCTCAACGTGCACGTGGGTACACATGGAGTGAGCAGGTCAGAGAGATAGGGAGGTGCCAGGTCATTGAGTGCTTTAAATACAAAAGTCAATAACTTAAACTGTACTCTATACAGGTGCTGGCCAGTAAATTAGAATATCATCAAAAGGTTGAAAATATTTCAGTAATTCCATTCAAAACGTGAAACTTGTACATTATATTCATGCAATGCACACAGACCAATGTATTTCCAATGTTTATTACATTTAAATTTGATATTCATAAGTGACAACTAATGAAAACTCCAAATTTGGTATCTCAAAAAATTAGAATATTCTGAAAAGGCTGAATATAGAAGACACCTGCTGCCACTCTAATCAGCTGATTTACTCAAAACACCTGCAAAGGCCTTTAAAAGGTCCCTCAGTCTTGTTTTGAAGGCACCACAATCATGGGGAAGACTTCTGACTTAACAGCTGTCCAAAAGACAATCATTGACACCTTGCACAAGGAGGGCAAGGCACAAAAGGTGATTGCTAAAGAAGCTGGCTGTTCGCAGAGCTCTGTGTCCAAGCACATTAACAGACAGGCGAAGGGACGGAAAAAATGTGGTAGAAAAAAGTGTACAAGCTCTAGGGATAACCGCACCCTGCAGAGAATTGTGACGACAAACCCATTCAAAAATGTGGGGGAGATCCACAAAGAGTGGACTGCAGCTGGAGTCAGCGCTTCAAGAACCACCACGAGGAGACTCATGAAAGACATGGGATTCAGGTGTCGCATTCCGTGTGTCAAGCCACTCTTGAACATGAAACAGCGCAAGAAGCGTCTCGCCTGGGCCAAGGACAAAAAGGACTGGACTGATGCTGAGTGGTCCAAAGTTATGTTTTCTGATGAAAGCAAGTTCTGCATTTCCTTTGGAAATCAAGGACCCAGAGTCTGGAGGAAGAGCGGAGAAGCACAGAATCCACGTTGCATGAGGTCCAGTGTAAAGTTTCCACCGTCAGTGATGGTGTGGGGTGCCATGTCATCTGCCGGTGTTGGCCCACTCTGTTTCCTGAGGTCCAGGGTCAATGCAGCCGTCTACCAGGAAGTTTTAGAGCACTTCATGCTTCCTGCTGCTGACCAACTTTATGGGGATGCAGACTTCACCTTTCAACAGGACTTGGCACCTGCACACAGTGCCAAAACCACCAGCACCTGGTTCAAGGACCATGGTATCCCTGTCCTTGATTGGCCAGCAAACTCGCCTGACCTTAACCCCATAGAAAATCTATGGGGTATTGTGAAGCGGAGGATGCAATACGCTAGACCCAACAATGCAGAGGAGCTGAAGACGACTATCAGAGCAACCTGGGCTCTCATAACACCTGAGCAGTGCCACAGACTGATCGAGTCCATGCCACGCCGCATTACTGCAGTTATTGAGGCAAAAGGAGCCCCGACTAAGTATTGAGTGCTATACATGCACATTCTTTTCATGTTCATTCTTTTCAGTTGGCCAACATTAGAGAAACAAACATTTTTTCATTGGCCTTTAGAATATTCTAATTTTCTGAGATACCAGATTTGATGTTTTCATTGGTTGTCACCTATAAATATCAAAATTAAACGTAATAAACATCGGAAATACATTGGTCTGTGTGCATTGCATGAATATAATGTACAAGTTTCACGTTTTGAATGGAATTACTGAAATATTTTCAACCTTTTGATGATATTCTAATTTACTGGCCAGCACCTGTAAATGACAGGGAGCCAGTGAAGATGTGCCAGGACAGGGGTAATATGGCTACGTCAATGTGTATTCGTCAAGAACCTGGCAGCAGCGTTCTGGACGACCTGCAGCCGATTCAGGACAGAGACCGGAACACCAACGAGGAGGGCGTTTGCGTAGTCAAGGCGAGAGGTAACGAAGGCATGGATGACGGACACCAAATGCCTCAGTTTCAGGATTCGTCTGAGGCGAGTCAGGCGGCAAAGCTGATAAAAGCAAGACCCCACTACGGAGTTCATCTGTGGGGCCATTGTGAGTTCAGCATCCAGCCTTACCCCGAGACTTGTCACACACTGTTTGGGGTTGAGGGTTAAAAGGTCACAAACAGGGTGAGAGCCATGGTGGTTGCGGGGGTCAAAAACAATAAACTCAGACTCACAAAGATTGTCAAGAAAGCGTGTTTGTCGTGTTCATGTCAAATTAAACTGATCACAAAACACAGATTTACTTTCTTTATTTGGTTTTCCTCCTCCAACCCACATAAATCCCTGTGTGTAACCCCTGCAGCACTCCCGAAGGACAACAGGCAAGACAAAAAACTCTGACGTGTTGTGTAAAAACTGCTATTTTTAGCACATTTTTAGGTCCGACGTGTAGCTACCAGACGTAGTGTGAGCACATGACTCGTGAGATCTGCCCTGCGAGGAAGTCGTACAGTTTGAGCTGAAGCTGAGTGCTACGAGTGGAAAAGTCGCACAGCGTCCGCCCGGCTGAAGTATAAATATTATTGAACCAAAACTGATTTTAAGAACTTCGGAAATCCTTCATTGAAAAATATCTACATTTTGAAAACACAATAAAATCCAAGAATTAAAAAAATCAGCTAAAATATAAATTCTCGACTCTCAGATTTGCCCAACCCAAACATCCATCTCTCGGAGAACCGGGTGCTGGCGTACCTGGGAGGGGCTGCTCTGTGGGTCCACCAGATTCTGACAGGCCATCTGGATGGCCTGGTTGGCTTTGGCAAACTGGATGGGATCCACCAGCCCCTGGTGTCCCGCCTGACTGTTGGGATCAGACACGCCCACCAGGTAGGAAGCCTGAGGAGACGTCACACATCAAACACACCCAACAGTAAAGGCAGCAGGGACGTTTCTGCAGCTGCCACACCACGTACCTGTCCTGCAGCTTCCGTTAGACCACACAGGGCTTTGGAGGCCGAGCCCACGCTGTCTCCAAACGCAGACACATCTCCGGTTTTACAGTTCTGAGAAATGCCGGCCATGGATTCTCCCAGGATCTGGACGGAGAGGCAAAGACAGGTCAGGAGTTCTTGGTCCTCTGATGTTTTAGCTGTTGGATATGAAGGTCTACCTTAGAGTTCTCCATCACGCTCTCAATGCAGTCGAAGTAGGAGAGGTCACTGACCGGCTCGCTGGGGTTGTCCAGCATTTTTCCGACAGCCTGAAATACAAAAAAAAAAAAAAACTGTTTTACAGAAGATTCTGCTAATTTTATTAATAATGCTTTCAAGTTAGCAGCGGACCAGGGAACAACTAGACTGTGTCTACTGAGAAGAGGCCGCAGCAGAAGACTATAGACTCAGACGTCTGACAAATGTTCACTGAGTGTTCTCGTCTGATCAGACGATGAAATGCTTGTTTACCTCCAGCTCTCTCAGGGCGTTGTCGCACTCCTTCTGGCCAGGAGCCTGCTGAGTACACAGAGTGATCAGCTGGTTGATGCTGTCTGTCACGGCTCTGAAACAGAGAGATGAACTAGAATAAAACACATTTCATGTGTGAGAACACACTAATTAACACATTATCGGTCATTTCTGACATCGAGACAGTCAGACGAAGCAGGAACAGAGGCTGAGTGGCGCTAGCGTGTACCTTGCGGCAGCAGCCAGCAGGTTTTTGGCATTTGCCGCCGCCGGGTCCACAGACAGGCTTTTAGCAGCCAGCAGCAGCTTACTGGAAGCCATGGAGATGTTCTTCAGGTTCCCGATCACCTGCATCTGGTCGTCCTTTTTCTGAAATCGCCACAGCGACAGACATGAACATGTGTCCCTCTAAACCCGGCGTCATGATGCTAGAGCAGACAGGAAGTGGAGGCGACCTGCGTGTGTCCGGCCATCTCTATACCAGCGTCCAGGAACTCGTCAAAGTCTTGGCTGAATTTCCCAGAAGCGTTGGCGAGCTGGCCGCTGGAGCCTCTGGAGGCGTGGACCACCTCACCTGCTGACTGGTTCAGACCAGCTGCGCTGTGTGTCAGCTCATTCTGGGCCTCCTGAAACGTTTTGGAGGCTGGAGGAATCTGAACAGAACACGCAGAAGAAGATCAAACAAACGATGCACAAGAAGGAAACCTAGGAGTGGGACTCCATTAAAAAATGCGTGTAATTAATCAGATGCTTTGTGATTAATTAACCGATTAATCATTCAAAACGATTTTTAAGTACAAAAAAATGTCAGTGAGGCACAGATGACAGAAGGGGTACATTTTTATATTTTCTGATTAATTAATCCTAATTAACGCAGTAAATTCCCACCCCTAGAAAAAAACGTTACAGCGGTAATTAAAAGACTCATGGTGACTCACCGTGTCAACCAGAAGCTTCTTGCTGGCCTCTCCGATGCTCCTCAGAGCCATGTCCACGTCCTTCTGACCGGGCAGACAGTTGACGCAGTTGTTCAGGGAGTGAGACACGGCTTTGGCCACCTGGAACACACAGCAGGGTCACGGCACGCGGGTTTACCGGTGACCTGATTCAGCTTAGAGGGAATCAGCATGCAGCGCTCACAACCGAGGTGCTTCAGCACGACGCACAAGAGGCAAACAAATCTGAATAATAATCCAGATTTTCTCTGCTGTGACATTTGATGGTTTGCAGGCTTCATGGACCCTCTCACCTGTGCCAGCCTCTGCTGGCTCTCGGCGTCTCCGGGGGAAATCAGCGCCTGCTTGGCTTCGTGGATGAGCAGCGCCGAGCCCTCCATGACGTCACGGGCTGACTCCAGCATTCCGGCTGCGGCCTTGGGGTCCGTAGTGGACGCAGCAACGCCTCGTGACGCCTGAGCCAACGTTTTCAGGGCCTGAGCCGTCTCCCTGGCAGCAATTCCTACAAACAAGGATCACACAGAAACAATAAGTTCACCAGGGAATCCTGTACCTTACCGGGCTTTAACCACAGAATATTAGATTTTACACACTTAAATGATGAATGCAGGAGAGTTAAAGTACCCACCGGTGTAGTGCTCATTCCCTTGAGCGGCGCACGTTAGCAGCTGAGCCATGGAGGATCCCACAGACTTAGAAGTGCTGCCCAGATCCTGAGCACACTTCTCCAACTAAAGCAGAGAACAAACACAAGCCTATTCTACTTACTCCAATTCTATTTTAAAGGGACTTTACGGACTTTTGAATTTTTATGCTCATGATTGCCCCCTCAGGCCAAAAGTGTAACGGCAGCTTCAATAGGAGGCTCGTGCACGAGGCGCGCATGCTGTACGTGCACACTCCTTAACGAAAATAACAGCTGAGACAGTCCCGTGTGTGTGTGTGTGTGTGTGTGTGTGGCCCGGAGGACAAAGGACAGGAGAACACGCAGCTAATTAATTAAATAATTTGGTTCTGTACCTTTCTCTTCAGCACAGCCGACAAAGGTTTATGATGGGTCAGTCCTCCTGCATGCTCAGATCATTCCCTTCCCTTGCTTGAAAAATTGTTCCAAAATGAAAGTTGAACCCACATCTTTTTTTATCTGTGAATTTAATGCCGTTCAGCGAGTCTCAAATAAAAATTTGGGCATCTTACTGTAAAAAAATATACCATTAATGTAAAAAATAAAACTATCCAGAATCGAACCCAGGTCTTCAGCACGAGAGTCCAACGTCTTACCAGATGAGCTAAAGCGCCAGTGATGTCTTTTGTATCTGTAACATTTATATCCTTGATGACAGCTGAAACAACGTCAAACCAAAGAACGGTTCGGAGCGAAAATGGCTATTTTGTTGCTAATTTGCAGGAAATATCTAGAAGAAAGTTCTACAGAAAGTAGCTAAGGGTCCTCAGAAATGTAGCTAGCTTTGTCACTAGGCGATAGGAACAGCGACAAAGTGGCACTGCCTCTCTCTCTGCTGCTAAAGCTACGGATAGCAAATGCTTCGGGCGATGCCTGAGCGTGAACGCGCATGAAGCAGCCTGCTCGACCCGAGCATCTCTCTTTTTCTGTGATTTTACAGAAAAACAGGCAATCACAGTAAAAATGCCAGGGTTCATTCTACAGGACCAGGGCATTGCAGGAGAATGTATGAAGAAGACATTTATTATTTCTATACATGTTTTGGCTGTCAAACGTCCATAATGTCCCTTTAAGTGTCCGTCTGAGGGAATGAGCTCGTTTCTTACGGTTTCTCCAGGTAAAGGTTTCAGCTGCCCGTTCGCAGCAGCCAGCTTTGCATCCTGCAGCTCGCTCCTCAGGGTCTGGATGGCCATGAGCACCGAGTCGATCTCCATGGGGCCGCAAGCTTCATGAGCCTGAAGAATAAGAGTCGACACCCGTGTTTGTTTCATTTTTATTCCGCGTTACGATTATTGCTGACAGCATCATGCGTGTGCGCTCTACCTTCTGTGCAGACGTCCTCAGCTCAGCCAGGCAGGTGGCCAGGTTTTTGGCACACTCCCCCAGCTGCATGGCTGCAGCCTGATCCGTCACCGTGGGAACGGATGACTTGGCAGAGGTCACCATCTTACTGCCAGGCTGTCGTGAACAAAAATTAATATTCAATGCAAAATAATTATTAAAAAAAAGCTCAGAACAACAATTATTTTAAGGTTTTGGTGTTTTAGATCTTCAACAGAGAAATGAAAATCATCAACGTTCCGTTATGAAAGTCCGCTTCAACCAGAAACAGGTTACGGTTCTACTTAAACGGATCCCAGACGACACCGACTCTATTTTTACACCCAGCCTGGTTCCTAATGCAGGTCTCCTCAGTGAGACTTTGAGAGCGTGAAGTTTTAACAAGTTTCTGTCAAACCAGAGTAAAAAGGAAACACCTGCAGGAAGTTCTGGCCGGCGATGATGAGGGCCAGTTGAGCGCCGAGGTCCTCCGGTTTGGCCTGACTGCCTCGGACTCCTTGTACGAGCTGCGGGATGTGATCCGCTACAGCCTACACACACACACACACACACACACACACACACACACACACACACACACACACACACACACACACACACATACGCGCGCGTTACCAAAACGATGCCTGAAACAGAAATCTCCTCTTCTCTGGAGTCAGCTCACCTTACAGCTCTGCACCAGCTGCTGGTGAGCTGCGGTGTTCTTGTTGGAGGCGGCGGCATTTTGAGCAGCAGCGATGGTCTGAGTGGCCGCAGCCGCCGCTTGCTTGGCGGCGTTCTGAGGCGGACAAACAGGGGGAAAAAATTAAATCAACATATAGAATCATTAAACTGTGGCTAATCTCAAGTGTGAGTTCTGAATTTTCACACCTGAGTTGAGTGTAAAGAGCTAAAAGTACCGTTTAGTTTACAAGCACATGGTGGTCCCGGTTTATATGAAGGAACACGAATTTTAATGTTTTTTTTGTTTGTTTACTAGACTGTAAACTAGCGGTAGAAGTAAATAAAACATAACCAACAGCTGTGACCTTCGTTTGGATAAAAGTGATTGGCAGTCTCCTCTCGTGTTTACGGTCAGATCTCTAAAACTAACAATGCTAAGTTTCTGAAACTCTCACATCACAAGGTTGACTAGTTGTGCTAAATAAGAATACATGTGTTGTCGTTGTTAAACTCAATAAAGTTGGTGAAATCTTTGCATGAATATCAAATCTGCCATGTTTGAACAAACGCCCTGAACAAGTCAAATCAATTATGAATATTTTAGGTAAAATCTGTTGTTTTTTTAAACACAATCATAATATTCATGGTAACAGTAATAATAACAATTATGATACTGATTATGTTTTGGAGTTTAAAACTAAGATTTCTCTTGGAAATGGAGGACAGTTAATCAGTGATGATGATGAACAAGAGGAAGATGATGATGATGAGGCAGATCCTCAAATATAAAATATTCTAAAATATTCTAGTATTCTATATGTGATCATAAATAATATCTATTGTTCAATAACTGTTCAAAAATAATCCACAATAATCAGTTTTTATAGAAATATATTTAATAACTGTGATATATTCCGTATTTTTGAACAGTGACATAATGTTCTAAAATGATCTAGATCATTCTAAAGTGTCTTATAATTATCGATAATATTCAAAAATATGATTTAACTTGTTTGTGTGTTTTTATTTTGGGATTTCTTCTACCAGAACAGAGCCAACGTCCATGTTTGATCACTTCGTTTTCACTGAGTTTCCAGCTTTAACAAGACATTTCAGTTATTTTCCTTATTTATTAAATGTAATTTTACTTTGTCACTTTTGAACTTTTTTCAATGTTTTTTTTTTTACTTTTTCTTCCTCCATATCCTTCCAGTTCAGACAGATGATCAAACACGAAGCATCGACAAAACTAAAATATAAACTTTGAGATGAAAATTAGAATTATATAAGTTTTTATTTAATCTCACTAGTTTGGTTTTGCAGATACCCCCCCTCACCCCCCCCCCCCCCCGAAATGTAGATTTATTGATCCTTCTAGATAAATCAAAGCGCTAAAGGTGCTGCAGCTCTGCTGACCTCCAGCCTGTTGATGAGCTTCTTCTTGATGGCGTTCTGAGCTGCAGCGTTGGTGGCCACACGCAGACCTTCAGCAGCCTCCCTCAGCTTCTGCTGCTGGTCCTCGTTTTCTGGGTACGCTGCTGCACCCTGAGGGCACACGGACACCAACATGGGCTTGTGCATGAAGAGTGGCGACACCGAGCCGGTTCCAGAGAGAAAAAAAGCAACTAAACTGCAGCTCTTCTTGCAGACAATCGCTTCTTTGTCGATGCTTAAATGTCACGAGCCTGTTCATATCAACAAGCAGCTCTGTTCCCTCTTTTCTCCATGGTCATGTATTCCGCAGACCTGCAGCTTTTAAGTTGGCGAATGGGGAGAATCACCCGCGACAATGCAGAGAAGGCTCGATTAGTGGGGTAGTTTTTAACTCCAACACCAACAGAGATCACAAAAGCATTTATCAAAGTCAGAAATCGGGTTAAAGTCGGCGAAGTTTAGTCGTTTTTTTAATCTATGGTTTCCCGACAGCCTGCAAAAGTTGGTCCCGTTTTCCCGCGACAAAGCAAATCGTAACCCGACACGAGTTTAAAAAGCCAGAACAGACCATTAATAAACAGTACGAATCTAATCCACTGGTTGCCAAGGCAACGGCTGGCTGAGGTCTCGGCCCCCATTAACACAGATAAATATACCGCTGCGATGGTGATAAGTCTGGCATCGAAACCCGCTAACCAGCCGGGGGGCATAACTTCATTTTCCTGGTGAAAGAGGAGCGTTATTAATATCCGCCCGCCGCTCCGTCTGCAGATAATGAGGCTGATGTGGAGCCGCTGCAGACGGAGGTTTGGGTGGAGCCCCGTTTGCCCCTCAGCATTCGTAGAAGAAAAGGTTTGATGTTCTCTTCCTCGTTAATCCTGCCGCACTGGAAAGTTTAGCTGTGAAAAGGAACGGGTTGGAGGTGAAACAGAGAACGAGCTGAGCTGAAAATGTATTTAGATCTGAGCAGAGTAACGATTCACAAGTTAAAGGCCTCCGCCTGCCGTTGAAACGCTAATTCATTCAATTGCCTTGTTTATTAAAGTGTTTCCCTCCGTCCACTAGTCAGTCTTATTTCCATGTTTCAGCGCCACGCCTCAACCCGTGCGTGGAGCGTCGTTTGAAAGGTCACTTTAGAGGTCAGCCTGAAAGGAAACCTTCCACCGGTCAGAAGAGCGTAACCTGCCACAAGGCCGGATGCCGTTTGAACAGAAACGCAGTCTCACCTTCGCCGCTTCCACCATCCTCGCCGTGGCGTCTGCCAGCAGTTTGGCAGCTGCCAGCAACTTCTTGGAGTTGTCCACGTCCACCTCGGCTTCGGCGTCGGACCTCATGGCGTTGACCAGGTCTGAGGTGGCCTGAGCCAAGACCCGAGCCTGCCGGACCATCTCTCCTGGGGGGGGGGAACAACATTAACCACTTTATTTATTTATAAAATGAGTTTGATTAGAGGTAATTTTACCAGAGAACAAGTAAAGAAAATGTGCTTTAATGGAAATGAACGAACGAACGAACTGCAGATCCCAGGTAAGTTTTTGCAGGATGGACCTTAGCTGTGGACGATGGCAGCAACGACTTTCCAGAAACATCCATTTTTATACAAGTTCCCTTTAATAGTTTTAATTTGAAACATGAAACTACTAAAGGATTTACTCTGCGTTTACTCTTCTCCATGTGAACTAACCTGACGTTTGACACCAGTAAACTCAGACTTTTGTCTTTATTTCTTTAGAACAAACGTCCTTGCCATTCGTCCAACAGGACAATCGATTATCCCGAGCCGACCTCCTTTGAGCGTCTCTTTCTGTTCTGACGGACCTGTTAATCTGGCTGTCAGCTTTTCGCTCTGCTAATCCCAGAAGCTGACAGCTGACACCTCAACCCGCCGGGCCTGTCTGATGGAACATGATGCACACGGACCCACCAAAAACAACAAAAATACAGAAAACTCTATAAGCTTTAGTTATTAAAAATGACTGGAAGTTTGGGAATGCTTGACAATTTTCATTGATTAATGATGAACTTTCACAAATGGTAAATGGTAAAATGGCCTGTATTTGATATAGCGCCTTCTAGAGTCCTGGAACCCCCCAAGGCGCTTAACAACACAATCAGCCATTCACACGCTGGTGGGGATGAGCTACGATGTAGCCACAGCTGCCCTGGGGCGCACTGACAGAGGCGAGGCTGCCGAGCACTGGCGCCACCGGTCCCTCCGACCACCACCAGCAGGCAACGTGGGTTAAGTGTCTTGCCCAAGGACACGACAACAGCGACAGACTGAGCGGGGCTCGAACCTGCAACCTTCCGATTACAGGGCGAGCACTAAACTCCTGTGCCACCGTCGCCTCACAAGTGAAATTAAGTGTTATGACTTGCGGGCCTTTATGTGGCCCATCGAGGCAGAAAACCTCATACACCTTACTGATTGGGCTAATGTAGGACACCTGAGGACCTGGAGTATTTAAATGAAGCAGAAGTCGAACCTCTCTCTCGGCTCTAACGCTAACCCGCAGGTCTGCTGCCACGTCTGTGTTCTGTTTGCACCTTCTAGTTTTATCCTTTGATTATTTTAGGTTAATAATTTATATTTTATTAACTTTGTCTTGTTGCATTTTAACTTTTGATGGCCAAATGGTAATTCACGCCCATAACAATAGTCATACTCCTAGACTATGATCCCGGACGAGCCCCCATGATATATGAGATACACTGTTATCCTCTACTATTTCTAAATCTATTTGATCAAATAAAGAAATTAATTCCTAGTTAAAACAAGACTCCCCTGGACTCACCTGCATCTCCCATTGAGGTGAAGATGCTCTCTGTGACGGTCATGATGGTGTCCGTCGCCTGGTCGTAACGTCCAATCGGCTCTCCCCTGGAGGTGTACTGGCAGACGTGTTGCAGGAGATCTTCCAGAGCTTGACTCACCACGCTGGCTGCGGAGCTCACCTTCAGCCAATCCAGACACAGATCATCACAGTGAAACGTTTGGTCCTACGTCGTCTCCGGGAGGAGATGATTGCTGATCTGAACAAAGCCAACCTGTTTGAGGAGCTCGCCGTCCTCTGTGGCCGAGAGGCAGGCCTGCACGCAGCTCTCCACCGAGCGATCCACCAGCTTCCCCGCTTCGATTAACTGCTTCTGACAAACCGGGGAGCTGATGGTTGGACTCACCACCTGCAGCAGGTGAAAAGAAACGGCGTGAGACCGATTTTTAACACTGGGACACACTTTTTTTTTAAATCATCAGATTTATTTCAAACAAAACTGAGGAATTAAAATATGACTTGAGATATGCAGAGAGCTAAATATTCAGGTGTTCTTAGTTTTTCATCTTTTCTTGTGTTTAAGAAAGAAAGGAAAACCAGTTATTAAACAAAAGTCTCCTAAGTGAGGGCTAGGAGCTTATTTCAGCTGAGTAGACATGGTTGTTGGTTGAACGTTAAGTAGCGGTGCTAAAAGCCAGATGCTTTTTGTATATTTTAAGCCTGAATTTGATTGGAAAACACCGGCTAGACTCTTCCAAGACACATCCAGTGGTGTTGCATGATCTCGTTGTTCCTTCAGAATGAAGGCAGTAAAAACCGCTGCCACCTAGCTGTCAGAGCTTGAAATGCACCACACAAAAGAAAATGTTTGTGTAAACCAAGAAAATCAAAGCGCTGCGTTTAAAAATCTATTCAGTGTCATAACATGATATATTGTAATATTTCAGAGCAACAATATTTTCTGAGTATCATAGGTTTAGGTGGTATCAGAGTACTTTAACGAGTACACAAACCTAGTATCGGAGTGCTCCCCGATGCTGGTATTACTTTTATAATCCCTGATTATAAGTGCTAACATTACATTGACCTTGTCTGCTGTGTTTATTTCATGCATGTTGCATGAATACTGACATAATAACATAACTGTTTCATTTTAACATCGGAATATGAAACAAAGTCGTACCTTTGCACACGCCACCAGCTGGGAGGTGGACAGGGCACACTGTGTGGCGGCAGCGATGACCCGGTTCTGCAGGACTGTGTCCTCTGAAACCTGGGCTACGTTCTTGGCCTTCAGCACCAACATGGCGGCTGCATTGGCGACCGCTTTGGCCAAGTTCATCAAGATATCCTTGCAGTGAGAGAGGACAGGAGAACATCTGACGTCAGCAGAAATATATGTTTACGATTGAGTGGTGGAAAATACTACGCTGACACTTTTTGCACCATTGGCTCCCTTAAATATCCACCTTGATCTCTAACTTTAGCAGCAGGAAAGGGTGGAAATGATATGAGATGCACCTGTGAACAGAATAATCAGATAAAGTCAGAGATGAAGAGCTGTTACCTGGAACCTCTCGTCCGTCTCATTCTCTCCGATCTGTCGGAGGAGGTCTCCACTGGCCTGGCCGATGCTGCCGGCCGCCGTCAGAACCGTCTGTCTCGGCTGCAAACACAAACCATCAGGATCTGAGATGGCATTTAAACCTTGCATCAGTTTTAGGATTACTCAAAGGGACTTTACGGACTTTTGAATTTTTATGCTCGTGATTGCCCCCTCAGGCCAAAAGCGTAACGGCAGCTTCAATAGTAGGCTCGTGCACGAGGCGCGCATGCTGTACGTGCACACTCCTTAACGAAAATAACAGCTGAGACAGTCCCTTGTGTGTGTGTGTGTGTGTGTGTGTGTGTGTGTGTGTGTGTGTGTGTGTGTGTGTGTGTGTGTGGCCCGGAGGACAGAGGACAGGAGAACACGCAGCTAATTAATTAAATAATTTGGTTCTGTACCTTTCTCTTCAGCACAGCCGACAAAGGTTTAAGATGGGTCAGTCCTCCTGCATGCTCAGATCATTCCCTTCCCTTGCTTGAAAAAGTGTTCCAAAATGAAAGTTGAACCCACATCTATTTTATCTGTGAATTCAATGCCGTTCGGTGAGTCTCAAATAAAAATTGGGCATCTTACTGTAAAAAAATATACCATTAATGTAAAAAACAAACTCTAAATGAACTATGTTCACATCCAGAATCAACCCCAGGTCTTCTGTATGGGAGTCAGACATCTTACAAGGTGAGCTACACTCTAGTAACATTCACAGTATCTGTAACTGTTTTGTTGCTAATTTGCAGGAAATATCTAGAAGAAAGTTCTACAGAAAGTAGCTAAGGGTCCTCAGAAATGTAGCTAGCTTTGTCACTAGGCGGTAGGAACAGCGACAAAGTGGCACTGCCTCTCTCTCTGCTGCTAAAGCTACAGATAGCAAATGCTACGGGCGATGCCTGAGCGTGAACGCGCATGAAGCAGCCTGCTCGACCCGAGCATCTCTCTTTTTCTGTGATTTTACAGAAAAACAGGCAATCACAGTAAAAATGCCAGGGCTCATTCTACAGGACCAGGGCATTGCAGGAGAATGTATGAAGAAGACATTTATTATTTCTATACATGTTTTGGCTGTCAAACTTCCATAATGTCCCTTTAAAGGCATTCATGAACCAGAATACAAACCAGGATCGTCATTCGTTTAGAAACCGAGATCCAGTCCAAGTGCCTTGAAATTAATGTTGAGGGCAATCTTGTGTTTTATTACAACCCCTCTTATGAGCTGTTAGCACTCAGAGAATGGGCTGCGAATGACTCTTGGCTACTAAAACATCCAATTTTACGTCAATATCTGTGAAACTGTCAATTAAACCCTTTGCAAAGGCAGATCTGCTGCTGCAGCCATAATGAACTGAACAATCTGGGTAAGTAGAATCTTAAAGACCTCAAATTGAAAATAAAGACTTTAAACAACCTGCAGAGAAGCTTCAGTGCATTTTGTTCTGAATCAGTTATTCACATCTGAACAGCCGCGGTCTAATGAAACCAAAAGTCTGGGCGCATTCAAACATGAACAACTGTTTTCTCCAGCGTTCACAAAGCAGCTCCTTTAAGATGGAGGACAGTTAGCCTGAGAGCCAGGCCCATAATCCAGTTACGTGGAGTCAAGCGGGGGACGCTAACGTAATCAGGTTGAGTTTAGGACCCGGAGACAAACAGAAGTTCTGAGAGAAGACGAGTTGTCTCGAGATGCAGCTGCTCTGAGATTCATGTAATTAGCCGTTTCTGTTGGCTGGAGAGGAGCGAGGCCTCGCTATTAGCAAACGTTTCCAGTCTTATTTTGAGGCGTCTTCGCCCACCTGTCCAGACGCCGGCTCCACGGCCTTCAGAAGGTCCGACACGGCGTCCGTAAGAGTCCTGGCAGCCTTCATCAGGTCATTCCCTCCTCCCACGTCATCCTCCATCAGCGCCGCCAGCAGCTTCACACCCTTCGACATTTCCGTCAGGTTGGAGGAAATGGTGGTGATGGCGCATCCCACAGCGGTGTAGTTTGTGTCGGCGGGGTCACCTGGGAGGAAGGTGGTGGAGGGGGGACAGGAGGGATAAACAGGAAGGAATTCTCTCAGGGAACTTTTTGATTTCTAAGGAAGCAGCGGTGTGGAGGAGACCACATCCTCCAACCCACTAGTTCAAACAACGATAATGCGTTTGTAAAAGTCTGTAATCTTTTAACTGCCTTCATTTATGGAGCCTAAAATCACTAGTTTTTTTAATTTTATATACATTATTTTATCATTTAAACTGGATGCTGATTTAAATCCCGGAAGGAGAAACAGAATGAAGAGTAATCCCTAAGTAAACGGATACCTCATGACCAGAAAAGGTTTATATTTTTGAAACTGAGCGACATGAAAGACCAATGTCGACTCCTGGAAACGTTCACGTCTCCATCAAGGGCGTAGGAACTGGGGGGAGGGGCGGGTGGGACGTGTCCCCCCCCATATTAACCCTCTGGGGTCCATGCATTAGAAAATACAAAAGAAAAACCAAAATGAGTCAAAAACGGTGATTTACACCCTGGACCCCAGAGGACAAATAATTTTTTTTTATTTGTTATTTGCTATATTTATTCATAGTTTTTATAAATGCACAGTCTAGAGTACCATTCTAAATTATAAAAAACATTCATCATAAATGTTTGTTGGTTTCACAGTAAAATAAACAACCTTTTTCCAATTCGGATTTGATGTTTTTGAGTGATTTAAGGTCTAATATGCAACTCCTTTATGTCCAAATATAAAAAATAAGTATACATTCATAAAGTCCAGGTTGTGCTGAAAAGATTGATGCCACATAAGGCAGTGGTTATGGCTTTTATTTTGGAAATACAAAGGAAAACTCTAAATTAGTCAAAAACGGCAAATTACACCCTGGACCCCAGAGGGTTAAACTCGGTCCTATGCCCTTGGTCTCCGTAACGTTTGATGAAGAGAAAAATACCCTCCACTTCACATTTAGTACAGATTTCACTGCGAGGTTAGAAAAACAATTAGTTCTACAGAGAAAAGGGACATTATGATTTTAATTGAGTATAAGTCAAAGTAAAAATAGTTTTATTTTTTTGCTAAATGCAATATTGTTTTAATGACAGAAAAGGCAAAAGGAGCCTCCACTGACCGGCTGTGAGGTTCACGACGGAGGCTGTTCCTGCAGTGATGGCGTCCACCTGAGAGTGGATCCCTTGTTTGGATTCGTCCTTCTTGCTCTGGATCCACCCCTTCGACGCCTGAACAGGAAACACAAAATGGAACAAGCGTAGATTTATTTAGCGCTCTTGGTCGAGGCTACATCTTGTGCAGCTCCTGAGGACCACAGTCGGGTTACCTTGTCTTGTCCAAACGGCGGGAGGGTGTCGACCTCTTCCAGGTCTATCTTAGCCTTTTGTACGGCGTGCATACTGGTGTTGATGGTTCCTATCAGAGCCTGCTGTGCTGAACTCTACACAACAAAACACTTTTAAACATTATTTATTCCTATGAAGTCTCACCCTGAACCAGCTTCCTTACCAGTGGAGGCATGTGTCCAAAGTGCATCTGGTCTCTTGTGACTTGCTGCTGAGGAGAAGGGATGGTACCCATGCTAACGGGCTCGGCGCCAATCGAGCCCGAGCGGATCACCCCCGGCAGCGCCACGGACTCGGCCTCGACCCGGCCCCCGTGGTTAAACTGCTGCTGGAGGATGGTGGATCTGTGTGAGGGAAGCAGAAGAACAATTCCTACACAGAAGTGTTTCAAGGAGAAATTAAGACCTTTCATATATTTGTTCTGCGGTCGAGACAAAAACATGTTCAAGTTGAGGATGATGTTCACTAAAGGGGCATTATGGAAGTGCGACAGCCAAAACATGTATAGAAATAATAAAAGTCTTCTTCATACATTCTCCTGCAATGCCCTGGTCCTGTAGAATGAGCCCTGGCATTTTTACTGTGATTGCCTGTTTTTCTGTAAAATCACAGAAAAAGAGAGATGCTCGGGTCGAGCAGGCTGCCTCATGCGCGTTCACGCTCAGGCATCGCCCGTAGCATTTGCTATCCGTAGCTTTAGCAGCAGAGAGAGAGGCAGTGCCACTTTGTCGCTGTTCCTAACGCCTAGTGAAAAAGCTAGCTACATTTCTGATGACCCTTAGCTACTTTCTGTAGAACTTTCTTCTAGATATTTCCTGCAAATTAGCAACAAAATAGCCATTTTCACTCCGAACCGTTCTTTGAACGTTGTTTCAGGTGTCATCAAGGATATAAATGTTACAGATACTAAAGACGTCACTGGCGCTTTAGCTCACCTTGTAAGATGCCGGACTCTTTTGTGTGTGTGTGTGTGTGTGTGGGGGTGGGTGGGGGGGGGGGGGGGGGGGGACAGAGGACAGGAGAACGCGCAGCTAATTAATTAAATAATTTGGTTCTGTACCTTTCTCTTCAGCACAGCCGACAAAGGTTTAAGATGGGTCAGTCCTCCTGCATGCTCAGATCATTCCCTTCCCTTGCTTGAAAAATTGTTCAAAAATGAAAGTTGAACCCACATCTTTTTATCTGTGAATTCAATGCCGTTCGGCGAGTCTCAAATAAAAATTTGGGTATCTTACTGTAAAAAAATATATACCATTAATGTAAAAAATAAACTCTAAATGAACTATGTTCACACCCAGAATCGAACCCAGGTCTTCTGCATGGGAGTCAGACAAGGTGAGCTACACTCTAGTAACGTTCACAGTATCTGTAACTTTTATATCCTTGATGACAGCTGAAACGTCAAACCAAAGAACGGTTCGGAGCGAAAATGGCTATTTTGTTGCTAATTTGCAGGAAATATCTAGAAGAAAGTTCTACATAAAGTAGCTAAGGGTCCTCAGAAATGTAGCTAGCTTTGTCACTAGGCGTTAGGAACAGCGACAAAGTGGCACTGCCTCTCTCTCTGCTGCTAAAGCTATGGATAGCAAATGCTACGGGCTATGCCTGAGCGTGAACGTGCATGAAGCAGCCTGCTCGACCCGAGCATCTCTCTTTTTCTGTGATTTTACAGAAAAACAGGCAATCACAGTAAAAATGCCAGGGCTCATTCTACAGGACCAGGGCATTGCAGGAGAATGTATGAAGAAGATATTTAATATTTCTATTAGGGATGCACCGATCAGGTTTTTTGCTGCCGATCACCGATACCGATATCAAAGAATGCTGATCACCGTTACCGATACCGATCACGTGGATTGGACAGAAATTTTCTACAACATTATAATGAGTGCTACAAACTACATAATCTGGGAATAAAGGAAATGTAACCTAATCTAAAACGGTCTGTATTTGGGTTGTCATGTGTGAAAATTTAACCTCACGGTTATTGTGACCAAAATTACCACGGTTTTCGGTATTATCGCAGTATTTCTTTTACGTGCTACATTTTCACACAGTTAAATAAACCCTGTATGTCAGGAAATATTGTCCTCAGTTTGTGTCTAAATTTTGCCTAAAATGTGTTATTTTGTAATTATGTTGTTTATTTGTTTACATTTTTCCCCTTTAGTCTTTAAGATACCAATATTTGCCCATAACTTCTTATTTTATGTCTGTTTGATGTCATCATTTTAAAAATATTAGATCAGATGACACTCAGTACTCAAGTAGCCTTCTAATCAGATACTTTTTTACCCTTACTTGAGTAATAAACCCTATATCAGGAAAATATTGTCCTCGGTTTGTGTTCTTCCAGTGAGCTTTGCAGATGTGGGAAAATGTCATCAGGCAGTAATCATTGTTAAATTCATAATTATTCTCGGAGAGAGACCAACTCTTATCTGCCCCTCGGAGCTCCGTAATGCATAGAGTCATTTCAACATGGGGGTGTCCGCGACACGGTTTATATGCAGGTAGCGGCGCTGTGGCTGCTTTATATAGCCACTCGTTGCATTCTCCCTCAACCCAAATCCTCTGATCACGCATTTTAGCTAAAACGCTAACGTTAGCTTGCCTTGCATTGACTGTAGAGTTGTGGGTGATGGTCATGCAGATGTGTCATGAGATTTGAAGCGTTGCTGCCTTTCACAGACACTTTTTCTGCACGTTCTGCAAACAGGTTAGCCGTCTTCTATAAACTGTCCCTCGGCATTCTTCAAATATCCAAAACATGCCCGTACTTCCGACTTTGTCTTCTTTGAGGGATAAAAAATGTCCGCCTGAGCGCTGCCGTCTCCTCCTTTGGCCATTATTTCAGCTTTAGCTTCAAGAAAGTTTTGGTTGTAAACAACAAAGCGCGCATGTGCCGCCGGCAACTTCAGATGATACGGTGGCTGGTGAGGGTCACCGCGCCTACACCGCAGCCACGGTAAACCCACCGAGATAATATAGTTTTTTTCAAAACAAGACGGTTATTATTATTGTCAACTTTTTTTTACCGGGGCTTACCGCTACACCGGTTACCATGACAACCCTACCTGATCGGTCTGCTTTGATCTATTTTGAAAACTCCGATCAAAACCGATAGGGGCGCTATCGGCCAATTGGGATCAAATGCCGATCCATCGGTGCATCCCTAATTTGTATACATGTTTTGGCTGTCAAACTTCCATAAAGCCCCTTTAAGAAAAATAATTTAATTCATTTTATATACTATATACCTGACTCTGTCTGAATTAATACGAAGTGTGTTTATGGTCCCTGAATAAGTAAAAGTTACTGGAATCTTCTGATTAAGTATTCAAAGATCAATCAGGTTGGTATTTCATATTTATATAGAATCATCATATCTGTAGCATCCAGAAATGGTCAGTTTTTCATCTACAGTTTGACCTCTTAAGTATCCGTCATATGGAGACATAAGTCTACACCTGCTATTCTATCAGCTGAAGTCCAGGCCTCTGCAGCTTTGAACACAAGATAACATATTGTCAACAAAACTGTTCCCGTTTCAAGGCCTATCGCTTCTACAGGAGTCCTCCTTTCTCTGAATTAAAGTTAACATTTTCAGCTCAAATGAGTTAATTAATCATATAATGAATGAACAATATGGTTAAATGAAATATTTTGATTAATCTGTGCCTAAGTCAATAAGGTTGAAATGAATATTGTCCTGCAATGATCCATTTGTCTGATAATCAGTCTACGTGACGAGCTAATCAGCCACACACTCGTACACAAGGTTAAAGTAATTTCACGACACAAAGGGATTTTCTTATCCACAAATCAGAGAACCTATCTGAAATAAGGCGTGATGTTCTCTCTTAACACGGCACGTCCCGATTGGCCATGGAATCAAAATATGGCAATTGTTAAAACAGAATCACTTGCCGAGTGAGACAGTTAGTAACTCCGGACTGGCCACCGGAGGAAAACCCTCTAACCACCGCATCCCTTGACAAGCTGTCAAACCTGATACGCGCCACAGCCGACACAGCCAAGACTCCTTCAGAGTCCATCTTTCCATAGACGCAAACAACTACCTGATGTGATCCGGGGGACGACTCTGGACCGACCTGGTCGTACTGCGGTTTTTTTCTATGAACTTCGATACCTTGGGGTCACCCGACCCCCCGGCATCTCGTATCCGAAAGAGAGTCTCCTCAGGGGTACGTAGAACACAGCAAGACTGCGTCTGATGCCATTTTATAAACCATCACTTATAGTTTAATGCAGACCAAATTCAGTCCCACTCAGAACTCAGTTTCTTCTAGATCCAAGGTCCTGATAAACATCACACACCATTCCGTCATCATCCATCACATTCGTCTTATTTATAACTTGTCTCGTTTTTAATTTGTTTAGAAAATAAATTTCTTACTTTTTATAAACCTGACTGTCTGAATTAATACGAAGGGTGTTTGATCACTGCAATAATTCTTCTGATTAAACATTCAAAGATCAATCAGGTTGATATCCTATATTTATATAGAGTATCACATCTTATTGGTCATAAGAAATGGGAATATATTAAGCTTAAAACAAGCAACATATTATACCCTCTTACACATCTTATATGTCGTTTTCAATATGTATAAGAGTATTATCACACTGCAGAGGGTTCTATTCTAATCTCCCTGCTAGTGACATCACAAACAGCTTGCTTTGGGCACATAATCCCTGAAACCAAACATAGACAGAAAACAGACGGACGGGTTGGTTCTCGTCGAGCGTTGACAGAGTTAAGGAGGGGTTTCCAGCATGAACCAGCTCAGTGGCCTAGTAGTAGAGTGTCCGCCTGAGACTGGGAGATTGTGGGTTCAAATCCAGTCAGGACATATCAAAGACCTTCAACACAGGGACCCAGTGCCCCCCCTGCCTTAACACTCAGCATTAAGGGGTTAAACCACCAAATGGCTCCCGAGTGCGGCTGTGTCTTCAGGATAATGGAGATGTTTATTTAGTGGCCTAAGGATCGAGTCTCCGCTCTTCACTGGCGCCGCTTTCTAAATGAAGACGCTAATCACAATTTAATACATGATTTTACAAAAAGATGAATTATTATTCAAACTGCCTCCTGTCATTTAGCAGATGATTTTTTTGTCTAATACTGAAAATTATTCGCTGATCTGAAACATTTAGGTGTGACAAAAAAAGCCAAAGAGGAAGAAATCTGCTATAATACTTCAAGGCAATGTTTTAGATTTCCACAACGTCAAGTGAAAAATAAAGAGAGGAGGATTCTTCCTCTTAGCTCAGAATCAGAAATGAAACAAAACCTGAAGACATCAGTTAGGAGCTGGAACATTTCTGATGGCAGCACAGACTCTTCCCACCTTCAGCAGGTTTGTTTTTTTTTGGCCGCAGATAAGGCCTCGAGGAGTTCAGCTTTTTCTCCTTTGCAGTAATAAAGTGCTTTTCCTCTGGCACAAGCACAGATAAATGAATAAATACGTACGTACCTACCTACCTACGTACGTACGTACCTACCTACGTACCTACATATGTAACTACATACCTACGTACGTACCTACATACCTACGTACATACATAAATAAATAAATATGTACGTACCTACCTACCTACGTACGTACCTACCTACGTACCTACGTACGTACCTACATACGTACCAACATACCTACATAAATAAATAAATATGTACGTACCTACGTACGTACATACCTACCTACGTACCTACTTACGTACCTACCTACCTACGTACGTACCTACCTACCTACGTACCTACATACATAAATAAATAAATACGTACCTACAGTACCTACCTACGTACCTACATACCTACATAAATAAATAAATACGTACCTACGTACCTACCTACCTACCTACGGACCTACCTACCTACGTACGTACCTACCTACGTACCTACATACATAAATAAATACGTACCTACGTACCTACCTACCTACCTACGTACGTACGTAAGTACCTAGTACGTACCTACCTACCTACGTACGTACGTAAGTACCTAGTACGTACCTACCTACCTACGTACGTACGTAAGTACCTAGTACGTACCTACCTACCTACGTACGTACCTAACTACGTTCCTACATACATAAATAAATAAATACGTACCTACGTACCTACCTACCTACCTACCTACGTACCTACCTACCTACGTACGTACGTATGTACATACCTACCTACGTACCTACATACTTTCATACCTACCTACCTACCTACGTAACTACCTACCTACCTACGTACGTACGTACCTACCTACCTACGTACCTACATACATAAATAAATAAATACGTACCTACAGTACCTACCTACGTACCTACATACCTACATAAATAAATAAATACGTACCTACGTACCTACCTACCTACCTACCTACGGACCTACCTACCTACGTACGTACCTACCTACCTACCTACATACATAAATAAATAAATACGTACCTACGTACCTACCTACCTACCTACGTACGTACGTAAGTACCTAGTACGTACCTACCTACCTACGTACGTACCTACCTACGTACGTACGTAAGTACCTAGTACGTACCTACCTACCTACGTACGTACCTACCTACCTACGTACGTATGTACATACCTACCTACGTACCTACATACTTTCATACCTACATACCTACATACATACATAAATACAACAGCCATTACAGCAAAGAGATGAAAGCAGAAAAACAATATCAGCTGAAGCTCTGCAGAAAGCCTCGGCTGATCTCTCAGGGTCCGCTGTGGCTAAACGAGGTAAAGCACATCTATCAGGAAATGTTCAGAACGGGCCTCTGCCTGCTCAGTGAAGTCAAATTTCCTCACATAATGATTATCTTTCAGGATCAAGTCCAGCTAAGGAAGTCATCCTCCGGCTAAATGAGTTTCTGCAAGATGGATGTGTGAGACGTGGCAGCAGGCAGCAAGAAAAAAGCAGATCTGCTGGTTTGCTAGAATAAAGCGATTTGCATTGTTTTTAATGTTTTCACATGAGAATCGCCACCAAGAAGCCAGGTTTCGATAGGAAGTTAGCAACAAAATGGATCCAGGATTACATCAAAATTCCTGAACTCCAAACGCGTTCAGCTGGCCAAGTCGGAGCCACAAAACTCCTCATTCATCCATCTGACTCACGTACTTTTTAGGAGACACGGACTCCTCGAGCATGGTGGACTCCTCATCACCTTCCAATCCAAAGCGGTCCTTGCTTTGCTTCTGCAGGAAACCAAACAGGAAACAGCAAAGAATTAATTTGGTTTTACTTGCTTCAGAAACTCAGCTGTGTGTGACTCTGGCGCTCACGGGGAGCAGCTGCATCAGCCACAGGAGAAAACTCCGCTATTGATAAACGTCTCACCTTTTTCAGGATGATATCGATGTAACCGGCAATGAGCTGGGAGATCTGTTCCCCTTCAGTGGTTTGCACTGAGTAGTAGCTCTCCTGGTACTCCCCAAAGTCCTACACACACACAAGCACACACACACACACATACACAAGCACCCACGCACACACACATGCGCGCACACGCACGCATGCACACACACATACACGTGCGCACACCCACGCACAAGCACAGACACACATACACACACATGCACACGCACACACACATGCGCGCACACGCACGCACAAGCACAGACACACATACACACACATGCACACACACATACACGTGCGCACACCCACGCACAAGCACAGACACACATACACACACATGCACACGCACACACACAAGCACGCACGCACAAGCACAGACACACACACATGTGCACACACACACATGTGCACACACACACATGCACACACACACACACACACACACACACACATGTGCACACACACATACACAAGCACACCCACATGCGCACACACACATGCGCACGCACGCACGCACAAGCACAGACACACATACACACACGTGCACACACACAAACACACAGGAACGCACACACACACACACACACACACAAGCACACACACGCACGCACGCACACACACACACACACACACACACACACATGTTGGTCCACCTGAAGCTGCAGCACAAACACATTCACCTAAAAACCGCCTCGCGGTTTGATAACGGAGATCTCTGCTGTTTCCATCAAGCATTTTTCATTTTTTCACAAGTTAGCCTTCAGGAAGCCGGCGGCATCAGCGACAGAGATTTTACCGATCAATAAGATTAAACTCGTGTTGTTGTCGGACTCCGAGTGTGGACACGAAGGACAGATATTTAGGACAGAGGAGACAAAAGGGTTTGTTCCATCCCTGGAAGATGGAGCGTGGTCTGGCGTCTGGTTTGGTTTTGGTGAATCTATCAGCTTACCGAGTGTTTTAGGATCAGGAGATGCTGTGTGAGTGTGTGCAGGTCTTTTCGCCCGGCCTGTGTCTCACCAGCGTGAAGCTCTTGGGTGATGCGGCCCACCTCCTCACGGACGTCAGCGGCCACTCCTGAACCACGTCTTTGGTCTTCTCATCCACCCTCATCACGGACTCTTTGGTGATGCCCAACAGTCGCGGCACCAGCTTGTTTTTACTCTTCATCTTCTCCTGCAAGCAAACCAAACACATCTGAATAAAAACACTGGAATGAAACTAAAGAGCACATCTCCGTCACATGAGCGCACAAACTTCTCTAACATTCTTTAAAAACATTATTAGCATGAAAGCATTTCAGGTGGAGTTGGAGGACTTTGCATGGCTGTATTTATGCATAGTTCATCATAAACATTTGAAATGACTGACATAGTAAATATGTGGGGGTTTGCCATGAGGTGGTCTAACTGGACTACTGGGAATTCCCTCGTGTGCATCTGGATTTAGGTCTACATCCTTAGTTGTTGCAGTAAGCGCAGGATGCTGGACTACAGGTAATCCGATGTCCTAAACCAGCGATTTTCTAGAGTCCAAACACAAAAGACATCCGTGACGTTCCTTTCTTGAGCTTTCTGATCATCTGGAATGAAAACAGATTTTACTAAAAGTCATTAAAAGTCTTTTAAGTGTAAATGTGCAGTTTCAGAAACTCGTCCTTAAACAATAAATAATAATAAAACTGATGCCCAACATCTCTTGGCTGAGTCCAGGGAGCTGGGCAGTCCCAGTGCATTCTGGGATTTGGAGTCTCAGTGACATACACAATCTGTTGTGCAGCAGCTTGCTGAAGGCAGACACTTTTATTTTTTGCACTAGCGTTTTCCTTTAGGGGCTTTTATTGTTACTGCTTTACCATTTTTATTGTCTTTTTTATTTTTTTAATGCATGCTCTTACCGGATGCTGCTTTTTTTTTCTTCAAATGTTTGTGTTCAGCACCTTGGGTTTCTGCTGAGGCAGTAAAATGTGCTTCATAAATGAAATGTCTTTGTGAAATTATTGAGAAACCATTTCTTAATGACTATTTTGGCGGTTGTTGGGTTAGCGTCCAGGAAACAGCAGAGAACGTCTCGGCTAGTAGGAGCTAACCATTAGCATTAGCAACTCCACCACACAGCAGAACTCCTCCAGGCTTGTGGTATTCATGGAGATAAAACATCAACGTTGCAGTGCTAACAGAGTCAGTGTTAGTGCCGTGCTGTTAGCCAATCAGAGGAGAGATGTCCAAATATCAGGAAATAAGACTGAATCCTGTCGTCTGAAGCTAGTTTCTCCTCCAGCTAACTTCCGCATCCTCAGATAGCCGCACCGGAGCATTTCCCCCACATAACGACTTAGTAATTTGAATTTAAGTTTAGTTATTTAATGTTAATTTTAGTGTTTACATGTTAATCAAAGGTTAGAGCTACGGATAGACCGATATGGTAGCTGGTCTGTATTTTAAATAGTGCCTTGTAGGGTTCTACAACCCCCCAAGGCGCTTTACAACACATCCAGTCATTCACCCACACACACACTAGGGTGACCATATTTCCATTTCCAAAAAAGAGGACAGGAGATGAATGCCTACCGATGACATCACACTAGGGCTGGGCGATACGGCCTAAAATCAACATCACGAGATATTGAGGATTTAACCTCGATAACGATAAATGGATGATAACTACAGGTATGCGCAGAGACAAAAGTTGTCCACTAGATGGGGCTGTCACATTTTTTACATGACTCAAGGTGGTTCATCTTCTTAAAGGGACATGAATGTTGCCAACCTACACACATCTTTTCATTTTTTATTATTTAATTTATTGGCATGAGAAACATTATCACAGTAAGAGTCACAAATGTCCATAATACATTTTCAATTTATTGCCCAGACCGGGGGTCGGCAACCCGCGGCTCTGGAGTCGCATGCGGCTCTTCCATCCATCTGATGCGGCTCTCTGTGCTTGTAAAATAATGAATGGATAATTAAATAAAATGCTTTATATTTTACTGCATTAATTTTACATCTGTATGCCAATTCCATGTAAAGATTGTCTGCATAAACCTGAACAGATCCAACCCGGTCTTACTGTGAGACCGGGTTGACGGGTCACGCTTGTGCGTAATCATATCGGCGCTTTCTGAGCTGAAGAGGATGTGAGATTCTGGGATTCTCCTCAGACGGCTCCTGGATGTGTCGCCACATTGGAGACAGGAACAAGCGCTATTCAGCCAAAGTTTCATAATCAGGGAACATTTTCTAAGTGACAAGTCTCGCTTCAGTCGGAGGAATCTTCCCGCATGCGCTTTGGTTCTGCGACGCGCTCCAAGCCTCTCTCCACATCTTCAGCTCGCTGTGCACCGTACGTACGCGCTGACAGTGAGCTGCGCTGAGCAGTGTCCAGCTCAGATGTTCAGATGGGAATCTTTTCTTGAGTGATTTAGCTACATCTGCGATGTGCGTAACGAAGAAAATGTCAGTTCGTCTGCATGCATCGGGGTAATTCTGTCTACTCTTTCTTCGTCAAAATAAACGGTCAAACACGGGAACTGTCTGGTCAGCACAAGCCCTGCTTTTAACTGTTCTGTTTTCTTGTGAAAATTGTTGCAAAGAGATATAATTTAACTTGATTAACACCAGAGCCAGGCGCACTACGCCGTTATCTCCGTCACTGTAAATGAGGGAAAAACAAATTGATCGGATCCTTTTCTGACCTTCCCCATCTACAAAGTTTAATTACAACAATCAAACGTGACAGAGCCTGGATTTGTATTCTGAACAGTCTGAACATGTTTTAAAAAGAAACGTATGACAAAAGTGGCACCTGCTCAGTAAAACCACCAACAGGGTGAAAAATATCTAAATATTGTAGGCAGAGGCGGGCTACAACTTCTGGATCCATTTTATATAAATCGTTTTATTGATTATCGTCTTATGAAAGATAACTTTGACGTACACGAGCGACCGGTACCGGCTGCTGTCACCTGTTGTGATTGGTTAAAGCAGCTCTCTGCTGTCTGAGGGTAGGCCCCGCCCACAACGCCGCAGCTGCAGTGGCTCCCAGTGTTTTCTTTACTGTGGGAAACGGGTAATAATGGCTCTTTGATGGGAACAGGTTGCCAACCCCTGGCCCAGCCCTACGTCACACTACGGCAAAACCACACAAACCATGTTAGGACCCTTTTTTTTCCAGGTGAAGAGCTAAAATTAGTATCAGATTCTGCCAACGAAAAGGCTCTAAAACAATTCATATGCAAATATTTAGCAAATTTATTGCTAAATCTCATTTTTCTGCTGCTTTAGTGCTGCAGAAACGTTTTATTAATAAGAAATTATTATACCTTTTGTTTACTACAGCATCGGTAAGCTTCCTGTGCACAGATTGTTAAGGATGCTTGTTTCAGCTGCATAGATGTAATTTTCACTTAAGAAGTGAGGGGGACACGGGGGGTGGGGGCGTATCTTTACAGTATGCTCTAATTGGAAACAGGCTTCAACACAAACGGTTGTTTTCCGCTTGGTCCTAGAGCTCAACCAGTGTCAGTTTAATATAGCGTAATATTGTTTTTGGATGGTAAAAAGTGCAGGGGTCAAAACTTGACTTTGGATAAAGTGGTGGTGGGGGGGGGGAGACATGTCCCCCCTGGCCCCCCCAAAAAGTATGTCCATGTTCAGCTGTGTGATTAGACAATAGGGTCAATGAAAAAAAGTTTGTCACAGACTCCATGGAAACTTTCAGAGAATCCACAAACAGTGGCTTTCACATGGTTTTGTTACTGACGGATGTTTGTTAGTTTAGAAAAGAAGCAGATGAGACATCATGTCCGACAGAGTTGTTGTTTGTTGGACAACATTAGAACATGTCAGTGATGTCTGGGGTGTTTTTATAAAAACGGTATAATTAACACTCCTGGACAGGGTAGGAATTACACAGAGGCTTCTGGGGGAACCCAGTGATGGGGGGGGGGGGGGGGGGTCAATTTAGCCTTGGCCCCCAAAATGCCTTGAAACGGCCCTGGGTGTCTGACTGAGTTTTGAAGGTGATCTGAATTGTATCAGATGTATAAATATTACATGTGTATAACTCATTACTTCATACAGGTAGAAATGTGTAGTGGAGGTAAATCTACCAACATTTTACTTTTCAAACATTTTTCTTTGTTTTCTTGATTTTATTGAACTATTTTCCTGTCTGTCTCTCATCTTCCTGCATCTCCTCTAAACTCTCCAGAAAATCTGCTGCCTGGATTCTTACTTTTTCACCTCATCAGTTACTTTTGAGCAGATCAAAGGGATCTCCTGACCGCGAAGCGGAGAGCGCGTTTCGATGCTGCGTCAGTGAGGTGAAATCACTGCAGCACACGATGAGCGGAGCGCGTCAGGAACGATTAAAAGACAAGAGTACCAGAGGATATGAACAGATATGAACGATCATGTGTTAATAATAACGTTTTGTTGCATCACCTTGAGAATGGATCGTGCGCCGGACGCAGCGGGCGCACCAACGATCGGCGCTCTGCGTCCTCTCCGCTCAGCAGAATCCCGCTACGCTGAGAGTCCATAAATATTGTAATATAGGCACAAACTGGATCTTTCCATGAAAGAAATCTAACCTCCATAACTCGATCCCTGCTCCTGGATGAAAAACCAGACATTTTGATCAATGTAGGAAACCCCCACCCCCGGACAGAGAGTGAAAAGTGGACATGTCCGGGGGAAAGAGGACGTATGGTCAGCCTAACACACACACACACACTGGTGGTGATGAGCTACAGCTGCCCTGGGGCGCACTGACAAATGCCACAGGTCCCGCTGACCAACAGGCAAGGAGTGTCTTGACCAAGGACCCAACGACTGGAACAGACGGGGCTCGAACCTGCAACCCTCCAGTTACGGGGTGGGCACTTAACCCCTCCGCCACCGTAAAAAGCGGGGACATTTAAAAAAAAAATGAAGATGCCTATTAACGATCCACCGTGACCTTTGACCTTCTTTCAAAATCAGATTTGGACCTTTGGGATTGTTTGGCGTTTAAATTCTACATCCAACGAGATTTTTATATCTACCTTTCATGTTTCTGACGGTTTCGTTGTGTTCAAAATCAATAAAAACTCAGATTCTGAAATGTTTTTGATGAGACTTGATTTCCTGCGTGAATCCTGTGAAAATGAGCCGCTCAGCGTCTCTCCTGCCTAAGCGCTTTGGGCTTCCTGACAGGGTTGCGGAAGGCGCTTTATAAATAAAGCTTTGATTGATTGATTGATTGATTGAAGATCACTTCTGTTTATCCTGACCATCCTCAGGTATGTTCGTGTCTCTCTCTCTCTCACACACACACACACACACACACAAGCATGCACGCACGCACACGCACAAATGTGCACACACGCACGCGCGCACACACACACGTGCACACACACACACACGCAAACGTACACACGTGCGCGCGCACACACACACACACACACGCAAACACACACACATATGCACAAACATGCACGCACACACGCACGCGCGCACACACACACACACACACACACACACACACACACACACACACACACACACACACACACGTCTTCAGCAGGGTGTTCAGACGCGTAAAAGGTAGAGATGGCTGAATGCTGCAGGTTGCATGGAGCACAGCTAAACTTTGTGTTTCATATCCTGGCTGTCATCAAGGGTCCAGTATAAATTGGTTAAACATGGATTATAATCTGCATGAAAAAAGGGAAACTCACTAATTGTGACTTCATTAAAACATCACGGTTCGTGTCTAATTCCCACCGGCGAGCGTCACGGCCAGCGTCTCTGGTTTTATAACTCCAGCTCGCTGACGCTTCACAGGAATCAAAGGACAGATTAACAATCCAGCTACAAATACATCTAAAAAAATCTCTGCATGAAAGCTTGTCTTTCGTCTCTTGCCGACACGGCGGGGAGAGGGAAACATCCTGGCTGGTAATTATCTGTCTGTCAGCTACTTCTAACCACCTGCTGCATTCACTAAACAGCTTTTAGCAAACCCCAGACGCTCTGAAATGGTTTTTGTCCTTTTCTGCTCCCAGAAAAAAGGAGAAAAGGCTCCTTGGAGAAGTTCTAAATAAACTTCAGAAGAAGTTTTAGTCTGCCAGTGTAACCATGAAGCCGTTAAAGCCTGCTGCAGCTCACCGGTCCCCACGGGGACGGGTCAAACGCAGAAGTGAATTTCACCAGTGTGATGATGACGACTACGGGACTTTAAACCTGCTGCAGCTCAACTCCGAAGTCTGCTCTCCCACCAGAGAACAAAAGATCTAAAAGCTGCATTTTCCTCTGTTTTAGATTGAAAAATCTAAAACAGATTTTCTATTTACTATTACTTTAAAAGCATTAAACGAAAAACAAACCTTAACCAGGAAGAAGGAGACGCCATACGTCCTCAGAGAGCGTGCCAGTTTGACGTATTTCACTTTGGCTTCGATCTCGCTCATTTCTCCACAGTTTTTGTGCTCCTGGTGATTAGATCGGTTCAAAAAGGCGTTTAAACCCAACGCAGACCTTTCAAAATAAAAGCACAGCTTCATTAGGATGATGTGAACAAACCTGGAATAACTTCTTTTCAGCTCCTCTCTGCTTGATGTACTCTTTGGGTAAAAACTCCTTCAGGCTGGGAAAGAAAAACGCGTCAGGCTGGAATTCACAGATTTTCATGAATTGGTTCTAGCATCTTGATTTGTTTTCTCGTTTGTCTTTCCATTTCTACATCACAGAGCCTTACTCCAAGAATCCCGGCTTGTGTTTGTGCTCTATGTGAGGTCCGAACTGGATCTGGGCCTGAATGCCTCCAAACTCACAGGCCTTGTCGAACGACACAGGATGGGAACCGTTGAGGATGTCGTCTCGGGCCTGGAGGAAGAACAAAACAATGCTGTTTCATAGCAGGCTGCACCATGGTGGACGGCACGCGGTCGTGATTTTATCGTTGAAAACTGCACAAACTCCTCCCACACTCACAGATCTCTGCATGCAGTGAGATTTTTTTTTAGATGTTTTAAATCATTTAATAGCTGTTCATAAATTCTGCCTTCTGTGTGAAGCTCTAAATAACCTTTAGAGGACGCCCAGCCATAGAATAATAAATACACTGAATTATTTCTGCAGCATGCTTCAGCTTTACCTACACGAGTTGTTATTGATTTAGATGCTTTTCTGTAACGATCATCTATAATCCGGTTGATGCCGGGGACACACCGGCCGCCGAAGTGCCGCAAAAAGGGGACCGCCTTCATTCGGCGCCCTTGTTTTCCTATTCTATAGACCACATGGACCGCGAAGCGCCGCGTCAGCGCTCCAGCCCGCAGCGATCGTTTCGGCGTCTGCTCAATTTTTTTCTATTTTTTTTCGCGAGCCAAACCTAGACATAAGAGACAGGCCGGTAAATTTAACAAAATTAAGCATTTCAAAATACAATTGCACGATAGTCAAATGTGTTCGTAAACAGACACTGCATAAAAACCACACGAACACACACACACACAGCGAACTTGTGTGTGTGTGTGTGTGACCACGTGAAGGGGGTGTGGTTTTGGGTGTCTTTCAACCGGAGCAAACAGGACAGAGAGGCAGAAAGTCGTAGGCCAGCTATTAACAACTGGTTCACACCATAGGTTCACACACACACACACACACACACACACAGCAAGGGGGAGGGGGGTGTCGAGGAAAAGAGCAGAGAAAAGGCAGAGAGAAAATGGAGGACACCAAGTGGTTAACACATTCACTGCCAATGACGACTAAAGTCGTCATTTGCATTTTTTTACTGTTTGAGCATCAGAACGAGCCCCCGCGCTGAGAGAACAAACATCTCAGCCCTGAAGCCGATCTTCATCCGCATACGGCGCAGATCACATGATCAGGAAGCAACACATCCATGTGTTAGGAGATCGTTTTGGGCCGTTCCTGTAAAAAAAGTGAGGCGCGAACCGGAAAAGCTTCTGCCGATCACAATTCAACAACGGATTATGAAAGAACGGATAACGCTCGAAACGCGCGGCTTCTTCCTGATGTAAGAGGTGAGTCTCCTCTTTGTTTTGGTTGTTTTGGCATCGACATCATGCTAGCGCGCAACGTTCTGTGACTCTTAAAAAAACAGTAAAAATGGTGAGAAACGCTGACAGCGAAGGCCGTTAGTGATCAGGAAACGGCTGGCAGTGAATGAGTTAAAAGAAAAACTACGAGGCGCGCCTCGACCGGAGCGGAGAAGCAAGCGTCTGGTCTGAACTGAGGAGCAGCGAGCAGCGGCCGAATTTCGTGAGCGCTTCGCCTCCCGGCGCTTCGGTGGCCGGTGTGTCCCCGGCCTGACCTGGAGAGTTACTGCTCGTGGCTTTGAAGTCCTTTCACCCTTTGATCAGAATTCTCTCTGATTTAAAGTCAAAATTCACCAAAGTTGTATTGTTGTTCAGTTTCCTAAAAACGAGCGCTGATAGAGACGTCTGCAGGTGTTTTACCTGCACGTAGAGCAGGTTCAGTTGGACCGGGTCCCGTGAGTCCACGTTCTGGTCCGAGTAGAAGAACTTGCGCCTGAGCAGCAGAGTCTCGTTCTCGTCCACGCCCTGCTCTCTGAACGTCCTGCTGTGGTCCAGCCAGTTCACTGAAAACATCAAATCAAAGGAAAAGCTTCAGTTTCAATTCAATTCAAATATACTTTATTAATCCCAGAGGGAAATTATCAGTACACACAAACCAGAGATCAGATATAGGCAAAGACACATGACAAGAATTGGTGACTATGGTCATTCGCAACCCGAGTCTCTCTACCTTAATAGAGATCAGAGGGGTTTATATGAGGATTGGTTCAGGTGGAGGGAAAAAAAGGCACTTCAGAGTTACCCTCCACAGGGAGGGCAGCTTTGCTATGCAAAAAACACCTCAGACACAAATGCAACAAACTTCAGACATCACACACATAAGTGTCCACTAGGTGGGGCGGTAGGGTTGGGGACCTTCCACACATCAGTGCATGCAGCCGCGATAAGCAGCGCTCGTCACCTCCGTTTGGACAGTGGGAGGAGGTAGTTGGGTTTTAGAGAGCAGAGTGACTCCTGGAAACGATTCAACGGCCTTCACCGGTCGCAGTCCCACCCAGGCTGGGATAGGGAGACAGTTGCCATGGCGACGGCAGCATTCCACATTTCTTCTGAGGGGGAGTAATCACTTCAGCCTCACAGGCTCAAGGGCACCAGATTCAGATAAGGACTTGTTTTGGGGCCAGACAGAGATAATTTCCTCTCTGTCTAAAAGTTCTGTTGATCCTCAACCCCTCTAGATCCAATAATGGCATAGATTAATCAATCCCAATCCGTGCTGACCCGTCAACTTTCTCCTTGATCGAATCCACCTTCTGTGCCAGAGTCTGAATCTCAGCCAAAGCTCCAAGCTTACGACTCATCTCGACAATTATATGAGTTTGTGCGTTCACAGTAAACAGTGTAATCCATCCCTGAGCTCCGGAGGCTAAATGTGAGTTTTAACTCTTTTTAAAGATTATTTCACCCCTAATGAGTCAATGTTTTTGTGCATCGAGTCTCTGCTCGACAAATTTGGGGTTTCTAATCTTATTTTTCCTAACGGATCAGTAGTAAACTGGAAAAATTAATTCTACACTTAAAGTTTAATTAGGTACAAAAAAGACCATTTCTGAAAGATTATTATTCTGCAGTTTCAGTCCGGTTAAAAACGACCAAATACTGATTAATTTAAAGGTGTGGACCACTTGTTTAATCATCTGCAGCGGTCTCTAGTAGGAACGAATGCCCTGCAAGTCGTACTCGGGGAAACAAAGCTCTGGCGCACCAGTTTCAGGAATGAGCTACATCAGAGTAGAGCTCAACTCAACAGGATTTGGAGCCTTACTTCCTGAGATTTGGACATCTCTCCTCTGATTGGCTAACAGCAACATGACTCTGATTCTGTTTGCTCTACAACGATGATGTCTTATCTCCACAAATAACACAAGCCTGGAGGAGTTGCTAATGCTAACAGTTAGCTTCCACTAGCTGAGACGTTCTCTGCTGTTTCCTGGACGCTACACCAACAACAGCTTTCCCCGTTGAGAGTCAAGATGGGCGAGTCCAGGATGTTAAGTGACAGTGTGATGTAGATCTGTAAGGATTATCTAATCCTAGAGTTTCACCGTCTATTTTCTATCAGACGCTAATGCAGGAGATAGGTGTAGGAGACTACTTTCATGTTCAGCCTGCATGAGACACTCATTATAATCAAAAATAATCATTAAAAATGTTTTCTCAGTGAACCACGCCTTTAAGTATTTTAACCCCTTAAAAACTATGAATTTAAAATGGTTGCATGTATTCAGTTTATAAAACTGGATTGAACTCAACTCAGTTTAATCTCATTTAGTTTAGTTGTTGCTAAAATAAAACCCATGAATGAAACTTTTATTGTGCTCATTTTTTTTACTCGGAAGGCAGTGATGAAGCAGTGACACCAAACTGGCGTTTAAAGGGTTAAAATCCTGAAAACATTTAAATGTTTGGTGATTTTTAAGAGATTTATGCCTAAAAAAGCAGAACACTGGTTTTGTTTGGCAGCTGAGAGACAGTGAGCCATCTGGAGATGGTAAGTAGATGTCCACCTACATTCATCGTCTGTGTGCAGTTTGGCTTTCAGCTTCTCCATCTTCCTCTCATCCCGCAGCAGTGTCCGGTCTTTCTTCAGCGTCCCCGTTCCCTCCTCCTTTTTCTCCTCCGCCGTCTCCTGGATCAGAGAGTACTCCTCATAGTTCGTGATCCCTGAGGTCAAAAGGGGGAAACAATAATTCCGATGAGACCGGAGTGGATGGAAGTTTGTTTCCTCTTTAGGGGGAACATCTGAGAGAATGAAAGGACGAACCTATCCTGCTGCAGATGGTGACGAGCAGCTCGCCCACCGTCTTAGAGTCGTCCACCATGATTGTTTTTACGGCTCCGTCCAACATTTTGATTTTCTGGGGTCGTTGCTTCTTCTTGTATTCGAGGATGTCCTGGAAAGTAGGAACAGGAACAATCAGAAGGAGAGATAAAGAATCCAGGAAGGCTCCAGAGTCGCTGCTGAGGAAAATCATCAAACACATCCGGAAAGAGAGAGAAAACCGGATTTAACAGCCCGCTGCTCGGCTCCAGTCACACGAGGAGGTGAGAAGAGTCTGTCACAGTCATGCTTCTACCTGGGATGCCTTTGGTGGCTTTAGAGAGGACTTCACCACAGATGGACGGAGAAACGGACGGCAGCTGAAGCTCCTCCAGCTGTTTCTCTTTTTATGGGAGCTAATTTCCTTTTATAACACTTCAAATTAAAGTCACGTTTTGATAAATTGTTTAAAATGCTTTTATACTCGAGTTAAAGGGACATTTCTGAGTTTACATGCAACAGGACTGATAAGCTAACGGCTAGTCTGAGTCTTTGGCGCCATCTGCGCATGCACATTTTATTTTAGAAATAATTTGTTAGTTTTTGATCTAATGATCATTTTGAAGGAAATATTAGGCAAAACCTGCCAGATGTGACATTTTATAATAATAATAATAATGCATTGAACTTCGAAGGATCTTTCATGGCGGTTAAAACGAAGAGTCGGAGTACCCGGCCCGGAGGGTTACCGGGGTCCCACCCTGGAGCCAGGCCTGGGGTTGGGGCCCGTGAGCGAGCGCCTGGTGGCCGGGCTTTCGCCCATGGGGCCCGGCCGGGCCGAGCCCAAACCGGATACATGGGCTCGTCCAACTGTGGACCCACCACCCGCAGGAGGAACATGAAGGGTCCGGTGCAATGCGAATCGGGTGGCAGACCAAGGCGGGAGCCTTGGCGGTCCAATCCCCGGACAAGAAAACTAGTTTTTGGGACATGGAACGTCACCTCGCTGGCGGGGAAGGAGCCGGAGCTTGTGGCAGAGGTTGAGCGGTACCGGCTAGATATAGTCGGACTCACCTCGACACATTGCATTGGCTCTGGAACCCGAGATCTGGAGAGGGGTTGTACACTCTACTTTGCTGGAGTTGCTCCGGGTGAGAGGCGGAGGGCTGGGGTTGGCTTTTTGTTAGCCCCGAGACTCTCTGCCTGTGTGTTGGGGTTTACCCCGGGGGACGAGAGAGTAGCTTCCTTGCGCCTTCGGGTCGGGGAACGGGTCCTGACTGTTGTTTGTGCTTATGGGCCAAATATCAGTTCAGAGTACCCACCCTTTTTGGAGTCCCTGGGACGAGTGCTAGATAGTGCTCCATCAGGGGACTCCATTGTCCTGCTGGGGGACTTCAATGCTCACGTGGGCAATGACAGCTTGACCTGGAGGGGTGTGACTGGGAGGAACGGCCCACCTAATCAGAACTCGAGCGGTGTTTTGTTATTGGACTTCTGTGCAAGCCGCAGTTTGGCCATAACGAACACCATGTTCGAACATAAGGATGCCCACCGGTACACTTGGTACCAGGGCAGCCTAGGTCACAGGTCGATGATAGATTTTGTAGTCGTATCATCTGACCTGCGGCCGTATGTTTTGGACACCCGAGTGAAGAGAGGGGCGGAGCTGTCAACTGATCACCACCTGGTGGTGAGTTGGATCAGATGGCAAGGGAACATGCCGCGTAGACCTGGCAGACCCAAACGCATAGTGAGGGTCTGCTGGGAACGCCTGGCAGAAGAACCTGTCAAGACGGTCTTCAACTCCCACCTCCGGCAGAGCTTTGACCACGCCCCGAGAGCAGTGGGGGACATTGAGTCCGAGTGGGCCTTGTTCCACTCTGCGATTGTCGAGGCGGCTGTTGCTAGCTGTGGTCGTAAGGTGGCCGGTGCCAGTCGTGGTGGCAACCCCCGTACCCGCTGGTGGACACCAGAAGTTCGGGGAGCCGTCAGGCTGAAGGAGGAGGCCTACAGGGCGTGGCTGGTCTGTGGGTCTCCGGAGGCAGCAGACAGGTACCGGATAGCCAAGCGGGGTGCAGCAGTGGCAGTTGCCGAGGCAAAATCTCGGGCGTGGGAGGAGTTTGGTGAGGCCATGGAGAAAGACTATCGATCGGCTCCAAAGAGGTTCTGGCAAACTGTCCGGCGCCTCAGGAGAGGAAGGCAGCAACTCGCTCACACTGTTTACAGTGGGGATGAGGAGCTGCTGACGTCAACTGAGGCTATAGTCGGACGGTGGAAGGAATACTTTGAGGAGCTCCTCAATCCCACCAATGCGCATTCCGAGGAGGAACCAGAGCTGGGAGGCCTGGGGATGGACTGTCCGATCTCGGGGGCAGAAGTTGCTAAGGTAGTCAAACAACTACACAGCGGCGGAGCCCCGGGGGCGGATGAGGTTCGTCCTGGGTATCTCAAGGCTATGGATGTTGTAGGGCTGTCATGGTTGACACGTCTCTACAACATTGCGTGGTCATCGGGGGCAGTTCCTAGGGAGTGGCAGACCGGGGTGGTGGTCCCCATCTTTAAGAAGGGTGACCTGAGGGTGTGTTCCAACTATAGGGGGATCACACTCCTCAGCCTCCCTGGAAAGGTCTACTCCAAGGTACTGGAGAGGAGGGTCCGATCGATAGTTGAATCTCAGATAGAGGAGGAGCAATGTGGTTTTCGTCCTGGCCGTGGAACTGTGGACCAGCTCTATACCCTTGCAAGGGTGATGGAGGGGGCATGGGAGTTTGCCCAACCAATCCACATGTGCTTTGTGGATTTGGAGAAGGCTTATGACCGTGTCCCCAGGGGCACCCTGTGGGGGACGCTCCAGGAGTATGGGGTGGGTGGCTTTCTGTTAAGGGCCATTCAGTCCCTTTACCAGAGGAGCGTGAGTTTGGTCCGCATAGCCGGTAGTAAGTCGGACCTGTTCCCAGTGAGGGTTGGACTCCGCCAGGGCTGCCCTTTGTCACCGGTTCTGTTCATCACTTTTATGGGCAGAATTTCTAGACGCAGCCGTGGTGTGGAGTGTGTCGAGTTTGGTGGCAGGAGAATTTCGTCTCTGCTTTTTGCGGATGATGTGGTCCTCCTAGCTTCATCCAGCTCTGACCTTCAGCTCTTGCTGGGTAGGTTCGCGGCCGAATGTGAAGCGGCTGGGATGAGGATCAGCACCTCCAAATCTGAGACCATGGTTCTCGACCGGAAAAGGGTGGCTTGCCACCTCCGGGTCGGGGGAGAGGTCCTACCTCAAGTGGAGGAGTTTAAGTATCTCGGGGTCTTGTTCACGAGTGAGGGTAGGAGGGATCGGGAGATCGACAGGCGGATTGGGTTGGCGTCTGCAGTGATGCGGACGCTGAGCCGATCTGTCGTGGTGAAGAGGGAGCTGAGCCAGAAAGCCAGGCTCTCGATTTACCGGTCGATCTACGTCCCAATCCTCACCTATGGTCATGAGCTTTGGGTAATGACCGAAAGAACGAGATCGCGGATACAAGCGGCCGAAATGAGTTTCCTCCGTAGGGTGGCCGGGCTCAGCCTTAGAGATAGGGTGAGGAGCTCGGACATTCGGGAGGGACTCGGAGTAGAACCGCTGCTCCTCCGGATCGAAAGGAGCCAGTTGAGGTGGTTTGGGCATCTGGTCAGGATGCCTCCTGGACGCCTCCCTGGGGAGGTGTTTCGGGCATGTCCTGCCGGCAGAAGGCCCCCGGGTCGACCCAGGACACGTTGGAGAGGTTACATCTCCAATCTGGTCCGGGAACGCCTTGGGGTCCTGCCGGAGGAGCTGGTGGACAAGGCCGGGGAGAGGACGGCCTGGAGCTCCCTAGTTGGGATGCTGCCCCCGCGACCCGGACCCGGATAAGCGGAGGAAGACGAAGACGAAGACGAAGCATTGAACTTATATAGCACTTTTCTAGACACCCAAAGACACTTTTCACACACTCTCACATTCACACACTGCTAGTGATGGTAAGCTACCTGGGGAGGTCTGTCAGAGGCGAGGCTGCCATTTGGCGCCGTCGGCACCTCTGACCACCGCTAACACAGGCAAGTTGGGTGAAGTGTCTTGCCCAAGGACACAACAGCAGGATACCCCTGGCGGGAGCTGGAATCGAACCCATGACCCTCCGATCATGAGGCAACCCGCTCTACCACCTGAGCTACTGCTGCCCCATTAATGTCACAGAATCCCACAGAAATACCCATCAAACAGATTCTGTCAGACATAAAATTGATCTCTCCAAACTAAGATCCTCTACTACAGGTAATACGGTCATTTGGAACAATTTCACACAGAGATAAACTTTAAAACGGCTCGGGTATCCTGTTCACGTGGTGAATAAAATCTGACGATTCCAGCAGCTCAAACTGAGGATTTGCACAAACTTGAGCCCTGCGTAAACATTACAGAGCTTTAACCAGATTTAGTTACCATTTCCACCATTTTATTTAAAATCCAAGCAATTATAAAACAACGAAAACGCAACTTAAAGCTCCACAGGTGGGGATTCTGTAAAAAGTGTTTGTTTGAGCTTTTCCTTGATTTTTAAGCTTCTTGGTTGAACTGATTGGTGTCTTTACCCCGTTACGGAGCATGTAGTAGTCAAGCGTCCGCCCAGACTCCAACCAGATGCCTTTTCTGGGGTCTTCATCGGACAAAAACAAGCCGTAGTCCGAAGCTGCAGGTAAAGAGAATACGTCCAATTAGAGCAAGGAGAGCACAAATTGAGTCAGGTGTAGCATATTCTCATTTATCTTGTTTTAGATGAAAGCTAAACAGAAACTGGAAATTTCAGAAACAGGGTATCTGCAGGTTTAAGGGAGCCAAATGTAAGACTTTTTAAGACCTTTTTTAAGGCCACTTTGACCAAATTTAAGCTATTTTTAAACTAAATTTAAGCTATAATTTCCAGCTATTGCCAGGAACCGGTGCTAACCATGTCGCAAACATGGGATTAGCCATCCAGTTACCATTAAACTTGCACTTCCCCATGGCGCAAGCTCTCACTAGCTTAACCAGCTAATGTGCTCATCTAAAAATAGCCCCTTTCACAACCAACTGAATGTGTACGGTTCCGCTTACGCCAACATCGCACACAAAAAATGCTGAACACCAACTAGAAATTCACGAAAATGACAAAAATAAAAGAATCTTGTTTATTGGGTCTTTGGTAATTTAAGACCTTTGGAAACTGTATTTAAGGATTATTTGTCATTTTTAAGGATTTTTAAGGCCTTAAATTTGGAAAAGCAAATTTAAGATGTTTTAAGACTTTTTAAGGACCCGCGGATACCCTGAGAGATGAATAAAAGAACGTAAAGATCAGTTTTTCAGTTTAATCTGTAAAAAAAGAAGCGAAAGAAGACAAAGAGTGGGACAGCAGAGGAGAAAAAGACAAATAAAACTTTTTAACAGATAACTTGAAGGATCATTACATGAGTTTTCTAAGCACGCAAAGGGAAAAGAAAAATCTAACAGCACTTTTACCCACCCTGTCCGGTCTGAGCCTCGGGGACCCGCTCTCTGATCACCCTGCAGGCGTCGTACACGGCCGTGGACGGCTCGAACTGCATCGTCTTCACTACGTTGCACTGGCGAACGCAGATTTTGAGCGACAGCACCACCATGTTGGCGGTTGATGTTCAGCTACACCTGAAACAAGCGAGAACAGAAAACGTTCCGTTTAAAGACAGGTCGGAGATGAGTCAAGCAACATCTGCACAGATGCTACGCTGGTGTGGGAATATTATAAAAGTTGAGACAGAATTCTCAGATGAAGTTGAATAAATCCCATCTTTTCTTCTCACTACTGCTGCTGATCAGCAAACGCACGCACACACACACACACACACACACACACACACACGCACGCACACACACACACCTGTCTTTCTATCATAGTGAGGACCTGCCATTGACTTCCATTCATTTCTGTGACTCCTCTATGCCTAACCCACACCCATACCCAATGCTGATCTATCCCTAACCCTAACCTCAACAAAAACTTTATTGAAACCAGACTGCTAAAACCAACTGGTACGCTTTTCAAAAAGGTGCAGACCACAAAAAATGTCCTCACTTTGAAAAATGACCTCACTCTGTTGGTTAAAACCTCATGATGGTCCTCAGTAGGTAATAAGTACAAGAACACACACACACAGGCACGCACACACACACGCACACACACACGCAGACACGCACACACACAGACACACACACACACACACACACACACACACACACACACACACACAGGCACGCGCACACACACACACACACACACACACACACACACACACACACACACACACACACACACACACACACACACACACACACACACACTGTAACATTGAAGCTTTTCTAAAACTTCATAAAAAAAACACAGCTGATAACTCAATTCTCACGTCCTGGAACGGTCCATCTGGCCTCCACCAGAACAAAGTATCAAACTGTTCTGAGCTGAGGAACAACGAAGCTCTCCACGGAGTTCTCTGCTCCGGTAAAACCGGTCAAAGCTAATCCCAACTTCAATTATTCATTTAGGCAAAGCTGTGATTCGGCCGCGATGGTTAGCAGGAGGATTCTTGTAGATTTTATGTTTCTTCTCAAAATGGAGAAAGGAAAAAGAGTTCTGTGGCTCCTAACAGAGCACATCCTGTCTGGAACCGACGGGAACACAGAGCAGCTCTGTGACAGGCAGGTCAGAGGTCAGGGCAGGTCATTGCTGACGTTCACACGCCTGGCCCGTCGTTTGCTTTTGACCCTGACTCTCAGAATCTGGTTCCTAAGTGAGATGTGTTCACACACACACATGGAAGTATGGGGGTGTTGGACCGGATCACCGTGTTCCAACCTGCCGGGAAAGATCAAAGTCTGTTTCTGACATTCTTCCGTTTACATTCTGATGATGGAAAATGATTTAATATAGAGTAGGGACAATTAATGCAGATATAAGTGCTTCGACACTTCTGGTGAGGGATTAGGAGTGTGTTCACTGATTTGGCAACATGGTCATAATGTTTTGGCTCCTCTTTTGTCCTTCTCAAACTACAAAACAGAACAAAAAAAATCCCAAAAGCCTTGGATGTTGCCGGACATAAACCGGTACAGCCTCCATAAAGAACTGGTTATCCTGTAATTACATTTTCAGCAGATAATCCAACATGAAAAAAACATCCTCCTTAAAAGATGAGCTTCAGAAAATAAATAAGATTCTCTAGAATATCAGTTTTTGATGAGATTAGTCGCTAAAGTCTCCGCTGTCTGAAGGCGCGTTTCCCTCATCTTGCAGAATAATCTCTGCAGCTTTTAGCCTCAACGAGGCTGGAGCAGAGGAGCCACGGAGGAAGATACGAGCGCGGGATCATCCATCCATCCATTTTCTGAACCCGCTTGTCCACGTAGGGTCGCGGGGGGTTGGTGCCTATCTCCAGTGGTCAACGGGCAATCAATTCAATTCAATTCAATTTTATTTATATAGCGTCAAATCACGACAAGAGTCGTCTCAAGGCACTTCACATAATAAACATTCCAATTCAGGTCAGTTCATTAAGCCAATCAGAAATAATGTTTCCTATATAAGGTACCCAGCAAATTGCATCAAGTCACTGACTAGTGTCAGTGACTATACAGCAATCCTCATACTAAGCAAGCATATAGCGACAGTGGACAGGAAAACTCCCTTTTAACAGGAAGAAACCTCCAGAGGATCCTTGCTCAGTATAAGCAGCCATCCTCCACGACTCACTGGGGATCAAGAAGACAGAGCAGGCAGACAAAGACACACACACACACACACACACACACACACACACACACACACACACAGACACACACACACACACACACACACACACACACACACACACACACACACACACACACACACCAAGCAGTGTGTCTATGGTTACATTGTGATTTCTTAGTAAATATTCTATTTGGCGAGAGATAAACTTTATTGTATTAATCCTAGTGGATCTATAATTAAACGGGTAAACTAGTAGTAGCACATCCAACGTCAAGGAAAGCAAAAAGTTATTATCAGGAGAGGGAGAAAGTTTAAGTGGTTAGCAGCAGTGTGCTAGACGATGGCCCCCTACATGAGGCTACCACAGCTCAGCAGAACAATCAGGCGGGGTACACCCCGGACAGAGAGCCAGTCCATCGCAGGGCAACACAGAAACACACAGGACAAACAATCATGCGCGCACACACTCACACCTGAGGACAATTTAGACAGACCAATCAACCTAACAGTCATGTTTTTGGACTGTGGGAGGAAGCCGGAGAACCCACGCATGCACAGGGAGAACATGCAAACTCCATGCAGAAAGATCCCAGGCCGGGAAGCGAACCCAGGACCTTCTTGCTGCAAGGCAACAGCGCTAACTGCTGCGCCACTGTGTAGCCGCACGGGATCATAATTATTTTGATTATGCTCATGAAGCAGAAATTATTACTGGTTATTAATCATTTTATCAGCTTACTGAGGGTTTCCTGGTGCGTTTTAACCACATCAAAGACGATATTACAACGCTGAGTATTTTACTTATATTTGAATAAATTAAATCAAGAAACACAGCTTTCTTTTTTTTTATTTAGCATGTTTTGTGAAATATCACAAATTTGCTCACGGCTAACATCCGAAACAAGCAAATAAACTTAAGAATTCTACAGGTGGAGTTTTGCTATAAATGTTCTTCACATAGTAGTGCAAACAATACATAAATGTTTCGTTTCAAAAAGGAATTATTTTATTTGCCTCTGAAACGCAGAAGACTACCACCCTCATCCAATAACATGAACGTCCCATTCTTAGTAACTGGATCCTGATCCATACATCAAACTGACACCCCCACCCCTCTTCAAATCACACACTCTCATCTCGGAGCAGCTGAACAGGAAGTGAAGCCAGGGCTGGGCAAGCTAGATCAGCTAGCGTACTTAATTGTCATTCGGCTACAGACTGGCCGAAGTAGCAGAGGGAGGTTTCCAGTGTAACAAGACCAGTCCGCCCCACTGGATCTCTAATCAGGTCCCAGAGGCTTTTCGCTGAGGACAAAGTCTGGAGAACTTCTGACCGGCACCGGACCATGAGGAGTCTATGGCTCTGTGGCTTTTATGTGCCAATTATGGCAGAAAAGGTGCCAACGAGTCAGAAAGACAGAATGACGTGTTTTTATGCTTGTGGGACAGCATCCGCTTCATTCTCCTGCACTTCGGAGTCAGGACCTGGGGGCGGAGCCAGAAGAAAAGGGGTTGGACTTTTTGAATTGTGTTTTTCAAAATGTTGCTTGCTAGAACAAATTTTTCCAGGAAAGCTGACCCTACCTTTAAGTGGGTGGTTATAGGTACCAGTGAGTACTCATCTGTGAGTACTTGTACTCTGGAAAAACGTGGCATCGCTTTATCCCCGAAACTTTGCAAAAAAATTGTGTAAACCCCCCCACATGTCCAGGTAAATCTACATGTAAGCTTTTATGTTGCCTCATGAGACAAAACCCTAACCCTAAAACCGATGACAATCCAGAAAAAAGACACCTATTATAATTGGCTCCAACATAATCCCCCTGACCTTTGACAGATTATTTGTTATTATTTATGTTACACACTGCACTTTAAACCTCTTTCAGCTGCATTAGACGTAAATCCGCTGTGAATCATCGTAGATTATTGCACTGCACAACAATAGTGTCTACACAAGGCTGACGACATCTTAAGCTTTTATTTAAGGACGCTCAGGCTCGAAGAGTTCATTCATAAACATCTTAAGCTGATAAATCTTGACTGTGAGGCTTAGAGGAAGTCCCTGAAATATCAAAGTGTAAATCTTCTTATCCTGATTTAAGACAAAACGCATCCTGATTACTGCTAAAACATCTCATCGTGGACTTTTTCCTCCTTCTGATGGAAGAACAGGAATTTCTGACCTCAAACCCCAAAACATTTAGACGAGTCATCTGGCAGCAAATAGGTTTAATGTGGGAATAAAGACTCAACCACGTCCTGGTCTGACGAACATCTAAAACGCTTTGTTTAGAGGGAAAAGAACATAACAAAATAAGGTGCTCAAAATGTTCTTTTTGTTTTCTGTCAGTAGTTCCATCTCCAAATCAAATTTTAAAACTTCACCTGAAGGCTCAAAAGCCAGAAAAAGCAAGTGAATGTATGGAAACCTGTCCTCTGAATGCCTGCGACACATTTTATGGCAAAAACAAGTCAGTACAATGCATTTGAAGAGGATTCAGTCAGTCACAAACACAGCTAAATATGGTTTAATCAGGTCAATGAAGAGGAATAGTTTTAGAAGAATTTACTGAGAGGAAAAACTGAAGCAAAGCTTCAGTTTAGATCCATGTAGGATGAAACCTCCGTGATCGTCTCCGTTTAGGCCAGCAGAGCCTCCATGAAAACCTCCAACATCCGAACCAGCTCTTTTCAAAAATCTGTTAAGACACTGAAGGTTCTGTGGCGTGTCTCCAGCTAAAAGGAATTCATAACCACATTTAGCGTGTTGTTGAATAAAAGCAGCTTGGGGTTGCACACCAAAACATCTGTGCCTTCTCCGATCTGCTATCTTTTGAAGTCAGTAATGCCGTCATGGCCGCGGAAAAATGGCTCACTCTGATAAAAGCAGGGGTGTTTCTCAATGCCAAGGAACCTTGCTTTGATGTCTTGGAAGGACAGTGTCCTCGTAAAGGTTGGTTTATGCTTGACGCGTCAGCGAGGTTCGCACGGCTCCACACAGCAAAATTGTGTCATTTTAACAACCACGCCCCTCCACCACGCCTCCGCACGGCCCAAATTTTCCGCACCGCGCACCTAGGAAATTTTCTAACCACGCGGACGGTCGGACGCGGAAAAACATGGCGGACCGGCAAGAACAAGTATGGCAGAGGTTCGTAAATACAGACATTTGTATGATTCAGCTCTCAAAGATCACCGTGATCAACATGTTGTTAATAATTCTTGGAGAGAAATAGCTCGCACTGTCGGAAAAGACGAGGACGCGTTTAAAATGCTGGAATGCCATGTTGTAAACAACAGTAATTTCTACTTCTACTATGGTGTAGTGTTGGATGCATGCCGTAGAGCTCCATGCTGCCCCCTACAGTTTGGGAGAATATTGGCTCACCGCAGAGACAAGCCGCATGAACCATAAACGCTGCAAGTTGTGAAGCACGTTCCATCCGCGAGCCGCATCACCAAGTGGAAAGTAAATGCGTCAAGCATAAACCAAGCTTAAGCAAGGCGCCTGGCCTCGCGAGGCGGTGTCTTGCAAGGCCAGGCACCTTGACATTGAGAAACACCCCAGGTTTAACGCATCATAAGCGTAGACACACCTCCTTACATCTGCATGTCCCAACCCACTTCAGCATTGGCAAAGTATAAACACTGGTGCCGGTAATGTTAACCGCAGAATAACGCTAGCTCGAGCTAATGCTAACGTTTGTTGGACGAGGCGTTACATTCCGGGATTTAGTGGGAATATCCGGCCTTTGAATGAATACTCTAAAGACCTATAACTTCCCTAGTGAGTTATCCAGATACTCTACGCAGTTTCTAGCTCCAGGCTGCGTCATGGAGCCATCGGAGTTAACCGGACAATAAGCAGGCAGATCATATAAGTCGAGTCGTGGCCCAGGGGGCGGAGCAAACCGGTCTAGTTTATTTAAGCTGCTTTTATCCAGAATTTCAGTATTGTCAGGTCACAATCCAAGACTCGGTGCAGAAAGTTGTAATAGCAGTTATCAACCAATTAGACTAACCTCTAATAAACAGCTGCCTTGTGCTAGCATGTACTAGTAATGCTAACGTAGTGTCACAGCTAGCAATTACCTTAACCGCAGTGTAGATCACCAACTCTGCTCATGCATCCATCATCCATGTTCTGTGGTGTTAAAAGACTGAAGGAGAAAAGCTCCGCTACGTAAACACACTGGTTGATTCTGTCACACCTAAAACGGTCCGAGCAGAAACAAACCTCATTTCTCAGTCCGTCCACGTCATAAAGTCTGATGATGCTACGACCCCTCCGCTTTGGCAGAATGTCCACACATTCGGGTCCTCCGTGATTTAATATGTCACCATTTCGCCCATCCAAAGCCATGAATTATGCTAAGAGCACAAGTCTCAAGGTAAATGAGTAACCTCTGTGATGCTTGAGCAAACCTCTTATTGAAGTCATGACACTGAAACCAGACGTACTGTTGAAACCAGGATTTTTTTATTCTGTTAATCCAACCATAACTAAATTTGTCTCTGAGTAAATATTAGTCTGATTGTGCTCTAGAATTCAATTCAATTTAATTCAATTCAAAAGTACTTTATTAATCCCAGAGGGAAATTGATTAGAATGTGAGACTCAGACTAATTGTATCTGAAAAGGGAAGATGGAGGTCAGCTGGTTTGAGTTAGTCAGGCTCTGAAGGTGTAATTTAACCTCCTTTCATATTTACTTTTCACAAAAGGGATGAGATCCAGCCAGACACACAATGGTGGGGAAAGGTAACACCTCACCTGTCTACTGCTTAACAGCAGAGTTGCCTCGAGCAAAACAAGGAATGTCATTACAGAGAGGCCCCTGTTTAAATGTTTACATGCAAAGCTCAGAATTATCCCAATAACTATGAAATACTATACAGTGACCACTGAAACAGGTTTACCACCACCAAACATCTAAAGGTCACTCAAAAACATACATCGAGGCCTGCGCGGTTGTAAAAGTAAAAATCTATTTGGCCTACTTTATAGTTATGCTTTGTAACAATTCAGAAATTCTAAAAATGACCAAAAATGAGCTACTGGCCTATTTGAAGGCTGCGTAATTAGAACACAAACCACACGGGCTTAAATTACACCGAGTCCTCTGTTCGATTTGCTGCCAGACGCACACTTACAGCCCGTCATGTGCGTCCCCGCCGTCGCTCCACATTTCCTGTCTAAAGTCGCTGCTGCTGTCTGATCAGCGACAGTAAATATGCCACAAAAAGATGAGCTGATAAAATACGATGCACCTGGACAGATTACATTACCCAAGAGCATAAAAGCTCTCCGTACCGTGACCAAACACATCAGTGAAAAGAACAGACCGTATAACCTGCTACAAGGACATAAGGAACATAAGGAAAAATGCATGTTACCGCACAACTTTCCCAAGGAAAAGCAAATCTACTGGAAAAAAATTCCCACTTAACAGTTTTTTTATCCTAAATTAGCTGCAATCTTTGATATATTCCTATAAGATATGGGCATCCCAGATGCCCGTGCCACCTTACTGAGTATACACTAGGTACCCAACAGCCTGCATCTGAGGGCCTGGTACCCCATACTCCCGAAGTACCCCCCAAAGGGCCTCCCGAGGGACACGGTCAAACGCCTTCTCCAAATCCACACATGTAGGTTAGTTGGGCGAACTCTCACACACCCTCCAGATAGATATCAACACATAGTAAAGGTGGGAGACGTAATCAGTTTCTGTTTTTGGGTGATTAGAATACTTTGTTTTCCTAACTAGTCACAGAGTGGAGGTGAGGCAGGTGGACGGATGCATCGATTTTCATTTTAGAATCACATCGGATCAAATTGTAAGGAGACTAAATATTCAGCCTTGTAAGGAAAAAAGTCGTATGGGAAGAATATTTATTTACGAACAAACAGAACAAGACCATTTCAGTGTCATTCACAAGGGCACGCTTGGCAGAAATAAAGTTTGAAACACAAATTTTTACCCAGGCTTTCCACTGGATACGTAACGTAATCGATGTTTACCCGCAAGGAGCGATTCAGGTGCGAGTCGGCAGCGAAAGCGATCCACACAGCTAGTCTGGTTATGAGGTCATAAAATGGCAGCGTGCATTCAAAAGGCCTGGTTTGTGTTCGGTTCCCTTTACCTTGGCCACAGAGGCCACAGAGATGAGCAACAGGAAATCTGCGCGACTTTTATTTTGAAGTTTTTCTGATGTTTTACACTGCTCAAATGTTTGGCCCCCTGTCTGGCTCGATCTGAACTGCTGATCTGAATTTCAGCAGAGCGATGCGACGCTGTGCATCACGTCAGGCAGAAACACACCCATCCATCATAACGGGAGCTGGTAGTTGCTGGTTTGACTTCACAGACGTTATGCGATGCTTACATGTCTGGTAAAAAGCAGAGGTTTATGGTAAGAAAAACAACAACCTATGTCACAACTTTTATGTATGAACGATGTAGAAACATCCTACTTAGTCGTTGAGCCATACCACGGGTTTCCCCAAGCCCCCAAAAGATCTGCGATAGTCCTTGCAACAGTAACATTTTCTATTTGTGGGGGTTTAGCTGCCGCACATCTACTTGGTTCTAATTGAGGCCACGACAAAGTAGCTCCTTTCAAAATGTTCCCAGCTAAAATGTGATAAATTACTCAGAATTTGTTTCTCCCAGAGAAACCCACTGATAACAGCAAATGTATTCAAGTAAATTAACTTTGCCTCCAAAACGTCATAACGTGCGTTAAATAAGCCTGTTATCTGGCCTCTGCAGACACTTCTATTAAAAACCTAAAGGCTTACAGGGAATTCCTATTATCTTTCTTCCTGGGTGGAGACTTGGGCTTTCTGCAGCGGCTCTGGAAGTTCACAACCAGGAGCAGAAGCATCAGCAGATGCCAAGAATGTGAGCTGTCAGGTCAGCGTGTGTGGTGCATTGCTGTGTTTGAGTCGGTTCCTCTGGGACGAGAGCTTTGACGCCGACCACACGACAGCGAAAGACGTAAAGGAAGCCGCTTGCATTTCATCATCAGGCACATGCATCCAGACACAATTCAGTTTCATTTGGAGAGAACTCCTGGTGAGGCAAAGTTCTCGTAGAAGAAAAATAAAATGAGACTGAGCCCTGAAACATGTATTGTTCTGTAGATCAATGGGGCGAAGCAGTGCCTCCTGGGAATGTCCAGACCCTTTTTACAGTAGCATGGCCTTTAGTCCAATAATAGAACAACACACCAGGCAAGCAAGCCTAAAGTTAGTTCTGAATTGTTTCTATTGGTTTCTGTGTTCCAGAGAAAGTGAATCGTGATAATTCAACAATGACCAAAGTAGGACGGTTTTACAAGGTTTCGGAGGAATTTGGTTCACGTTGTTGATCACATTTCTTTATCTGGATTTTGTGTTTCATACTAAAGATACAAGCTGGCTGCTCCCAGCCTACAGAGTCAGACTAGTTTAGTGAAATGACATCATGCTAGGTACAAAACCACCTGATCATGACACTGGGGTTCTTTCACAGGATGACTGGAGTGGTTAAAACTCTGTTGTTGCATTTACTGGAAAAGGACTGGGAACACCGTTTCAGCTAAACTCAGAGATTCGGACACCTTTCCAAAAATCTAATTCAAGTGTTTTAAATGGGAGATTTTCCAGAATCTCCCATTGGTGATGATAAACACACAGGGACATTTTTTTCACCTCCATGCATCTCAAATAAATTGTTTGCTCGTAAACAGAGACGCACCAAAATCTGGTCTCAAGACCAACACCGATTCCTGATTTTTGTGCAGCTCTGACCTGTTCACACCTACTTTGGCATAGTTTGATTTGTTTGCATGAATCAAACCAAGTGAGTTCACTGACTGTGATGTTTTCTGTTGTTACCGACAGTAAAAATAAAAACTTAAGACACCTCCTCCTCGAGTCCCAGTTCAGCCGGGCACTGATTAAGAAGAAAATGCCGAACATTGACAAACATCAATCACCAGCTGACTTTTAGTGAAGTAGAGCTGTGCAGTGCTGCTCAAATTTGACTTTTGGCTCTAAATGTTCACAAGACCTCTTTAATCCACAACAGCTTTGCAAATATGCTTATTTTGCCTAATGGTGAATACTTCCACTAGCATGATAAGGTGTCTAACACAGATAAAGATGGCAGAACAAGGGTAAAACACACGGGCAGGATATGACACTCGACTTCATCAATAGCCCCCAAACCATCACTCAGTAGAACAATGGTGGTTAATATCTGATGTTAGATTAGATCTGGACAAGTGGGGCAGTAGAGGGAGGTGGAGTGTACAGTCGGTAAAGACGGCTCTCCCTTGCCCTGTCTCCAACACGCCTCCATCTAAAAGGCTAGGTTATCCAGATTTATCTCTGTAGTTATGCTGCTATAGGCTTAGACTGCTGGAGGATACACTGACCACTTTCCACACTCGACTACTTTCTTCTACAATTTGCTCTTTAACTGTATTATTTCCTGCTATTTCAGCTGTTAACTTTATTTTCTCTCTAAGTGTTTTTCTCTCCAGAAGAAGCTACAACGATGTTCTGCTGAGCTGTGGTGGCCTCATGGAGGGGGCCATCAGCTAGCACACTGCTGCTAACCACTTAAACATTCTCCCTCTCCTGATAATAGCATTTTACTTTCTTTGACATTGAATGTGCTACTACTAGTTTACCTGTTTAATTATAGATTCACTAGAATAAATACAATAAAGTTTATCTTTCACCAAATAGAATATTTACTAAGAAATCACAATGTAACCACAGAAACACTACTTGGTATATGTGTGTGTGTGTGTGTGTGTGTGTGTGTGTGTGTGTGTGTGTGTGTGTGTGTGTGTGTGTGTGTGTGTGTGTGTTTCATGGGCGAGTTACAGCGAGAGAACACCAAACAGCAGAGGCAAGTGATACATCTTTGTCTGCAGAGTTTCAACAGAGAACCAAAACGGTCGAACAAATCCACCGTGGTGAACGATAAACGATCAGCACAAATGAAAAAGCACCTTTAACACCTTCAGACGCATCAGCAGAATCTACCCGTCAGCCACAGGTAGCTGACCTGATGTGAATGGATGAATCCTCTAATATTAGTTTCCCTTTGAAAGATGTAGGTTTCATCTGTCGTCCAGTTTATGGATTCAACCAGTTACAGCTCTGTAGGTACTGAAGGATGTGTTCATCCAAAGGTTGCCATGGTAACAGAGCCTGATTGTGACCAGACTAAAATCTGAAAATGAGAAACGGTGCTTGATTTATTTGTGCATCTCAGTAAAGAGGCTGATGACTCAGAATTTACATATCAGCTTAAGCTATTTGCCATCCACCATTGGCTAGTTTCCTTTAGCAAGGCTGGAGTTTGGAAACGAATTCAAGGAAATAAGAATCAGTTTAGAAAATGGTGTGAGTAGATGACTAAACTAATATAGTAACATAGTCGAGTTAGATGTCCGTAAGCTAGTGATGCCCTTAGTTTGTGATAAATTATTTTCATACCACAGTTATTCTCGAGTCTGGCGTGTAGGACACCAGCCGGAGCACAGGAGGGAGACACTTCTGAGTTTTATGTAGAGCTGCACAATATATCATAAATATATCGTTATCGTGATGTCAGCATG
>NC_091749.1:67513734-67556234 GCF_043380555.1 Nothobranchius furzeri
TGAAGGGTGTGCACATGAGTGGAGCTAAAAGCCTGCAGGACAAAAACCCCTGCAGCGTGCATCTGTCATGCATCCTTACCCCGATAGACAAGCATGCAGCAAATCTCCAGATCAGCTGAGCGAAAGTATCAATACTTATTTATCAAGTACTATGAGGCAGAAAAACGCAGCGTCTGAGAGCAGCTGACGGCAAAAAGAGGAAAAGGAGCACGGCTGCATTCCAACTCTTTTTTAAAGCCTTCATTTACGACTTCCTACCTTAATGTTGAGGAAAGCGAAGTCTTGGGATTCTGCTGATCGTCACAGCTGAAAAACAAGAGGAGAAACAATTGTGAAGCAAATAGAATACACACACACACACACACACAGAGTTGACATAATAAACATGAATGCGACTCAGGACGTGATCAAGCTTTGTGGAAATCTCATGGCTCTAAAGCTCTGTGCTTTTTGTAGTGTCAGACATCTGTAACGAGCTGCATCGTATTCATCCAGACGAAATTCATCCGATCTAAAGCAGTTTTAGGCTATATAGCAATTATAGGCTTCTCATGAGGATGAATGGAAAACTAAATCAAATTAGATTCATAATCAGCAACACCAAAACATCACAGCTGAGTGCGGAGAACATCAAAAAAAAGATTATTGCTACAGAAATAAGACGAGAGGAGAGTAAAACGGTTATCTGATTGAGTCTGATGGGAACAGCTTAATTAGCTTATTTCATCACAATGCTGCTGTTTGCTTCTGGGAAAGCAGATTTGAATAAAAGCACGAGTTCTTCAAGGTTTCTCCAGATCTTCTACAGTTGTTTACTTGTTACGCACAAGTTTAACTATAAGAGTCTTTATTAACCAGAACACTTTGGCACTTTACCAGATTTACACCCATTTCATTAGATCAGTGTATGAAAAATATCAAAAACACCAATGAAATTAATTAATTCTCAATCAGTTTTGGGCTGAAAATGTTTCATACAGTTAAAGGACCAAGATGTTGCATCTCTATGCACTTTGATGGATTTTTGTCTTATTTTCTTGGAAACCAGGCCCTTCAGACACTGCCTCTGTCAACTTTTTGAACACAAACAGTACAATAATGATCAAGTGCAAAGTACTGGACAGATATGGATCGGGAGCAAAAACATGAAAGGTTTTAAACTCAAGTTTAAGTTGCAATTTGGTGGTTAAAGTGAACCCAAACTCTTTGTTAAGGTTTGTTAAATAAACTCGATATTTACGGCAGGTAGTTTTTTTAACTTTACGCTAGAGCTTTAACGTTGATCTCAGTGATTGTTGGGTTAGAAGCTTGACCAGTTTGGTATTTGACACCACTCTGCAGCCCTCTGCTGACGAAAAACCACACTAGACACTTTTGTGGAGCGGGTAGGTGTCCTAGGGGGAGCTCTTGATCTGCTTTACGGCTGTTAGCTGTAATGCTGGCGGTTAGCATTTTCAGTTCAACAGTAATCAATAAAAAGCACAAGAAGAAGAAAAAGAGGTTTGCTGTTTCTGTTGGCATCATGGGGGAGCCCAAAAGTAAGAGAGTAATGTCTTTGGAGGTGAAACAAACAGCAAAAACCAGAATGAACATCAGCGCGGCCTACGCTAGTTTAAGGAAGCTAAAGGAGGCTACACAATCACGGACTGATGGTGACCTGGCTTTGTTGCTACTGGACTTGTAAGTAATATTTTTTTGCCCAACGGTATGGATATTTTTACTTTAGTATTAGTTGGTTTATGTTAGTGTTCGCTTATTGTTAGCTACAAGCTGGCTGCAGCAGGGTGGTTCATGACAGTTGTAATTCTGCTTTTAACCAGAAGGGCGGAGGAGCAGGAAACTGCTCTGTTACTTTAAGTTCATGAGAATCTAATGATGCTTTCGCATCTTTTGAATTTGCAAGAAAAACTTATCGATTGTTTTTAGCCAACAGAGAAACTAACAAAATCCCGAGGATTTTGCAGTAGTTGAACATTTGCAGATGTTCTGGATGAGAACCATGGCAACCAAGCCAAGGTAACGGGTATAATGAAATACAACAGGTGGTGTTTGTCTTCACACAGTTTGGTTTCCACTCAAAGCCAGAGGTATCGACACAAGCTGCAGCCGTTCTGCTGACAAGCTGAAGGACCGACGGTTGAAAGACATGAATTGTAGGCGTTGCTCCTCTTTGCTGCGGTTTCTTCTCTCACTCTGGGTGCTTTGCATTCACCGCAGATGCACTGGCACCCCCACTCCGACACACACGTGGGTAGACCATGCACAAATGCATTGACCGTGCAAATTTATGCACAGGTGAAGTGCTTTGTTTTCATATGCACAATTGGATATGACAAGTACATTTAAACAGAAAAAAAACACCCAAATGAATGAATCAATATGAGCTAGAAGCAAGGTAACGTTAGAGGGCCAAGTCCAAACAGCTGCACTCTGAAAGCAAACACTGACCTGCACTGTTAACCATTGCTAACCATCTATCTGGCGTCAGATTAGCTGCTTACTCATCAAACTCTGTTTGGCTTTCGGTCGAGCCGCTAGCAGCCACAACCACCTCTCCCCTGAGCTTCACTGCCCCGCTGACATCGGCTAAGAGCTGAAAAGAGGCTTCAGTTTCCTACAGGGAGGACACCGATGCTCCAGGAGTCACCTTTCAAGTAGGAGGTGAAAAAAAGAAAGCATTTGGAGAAGTGCCTAACAACAAGTAGCCAAAGGAAAAAATAACATAATAAATACATTTTGCATCATTGCATTGTTCCAAGATCCCTCCGGCGTTTGCAATATGAATTATATGATTTCTAAACGTGGCAACAAATGTACATTTTACAGGCAAGTACTTTTTATTCCAACACTGCATCATGTGTCTTTGATTTCTACCCAGCGGCTCTAGGAATCTCTCAAAGAAGGCTTAAAAGGCAGAAAGAGAGCACAGCTGAATGGAAACACGCTGAGTGCTATCAGTAAGGCTGCTGCCAGCTGGGAGAAAAACGCACCGCAGAGCTTGACCGAGCTCTTTGTCCACCTGATCCTGAACAATGTTGGATTTTTTCCCCCTGAAAAGAAGAAAAAATATCATATCTGAACTTCAGGGGGGGGACATGTTTCAAGTTTGTCCGAATAAAAAAAACAGCAAGCATCCAGAAAATTCCAGCTGGTAAATACTTCACGCGTGTTTTGATAAAAGGCGACCAGAAGGCAGGAGTGTGGCTGCAGGGCAAACCGGACTGAAAGCTTCGATTTGTTTTTTAGAAATCACAAGTTAGATTTTTAAACATCTTTCCTGTTTAACTTTGTGTCATTTAACTTTAGAAGTGAAACAACCTTAACTTAAAACAAAATACCAAAATACCAATATCTGAAAATTCTTGAAATTTTTGATATTTTAAGGAAAAAAAACATCCACATCAATGGAAGGATTTTAATGCTAACACTAGCTAAGTTTATTTGACATGGAATGCGCTACTACTAGTTTACCTATTGAATTAATTATAGATTCACTAAGAAAAAAGAATAAAGTTCATCTCTCACTAAATGGATGGACAGACAGACAGACAGACAGACAGACAGACAGACAGACAGACAGACAGATAGACAGATAGATAGATAGATAGATATAGATAGATAGATAGATAGATAGATAGATAGATAGATAGATAGATAGATAGATAACAGACAGACAGACAGATAGATAACAGACAGACAGACAGATAGATAACAGACAGACAGACAGACAGACAGACAGACAGACAGACAGATAGACAGATAGACAGATAGATAGATAGATAGATAGATAGATATAGATAGATAGATAGATAGATAGATAGATAGATAGATAGATAGATAGATAGATAGATAGATAGATAGATAGATAGATAGATAGATAGATAGATAGATAGATAGATAACAGACAGACAGACAGACAGATAGATAACAGACAGACAGACAGATAGATAACAGACAGACAGACAGACAGACAGACAGACAGATAGACAGATAGACAGATAGACAGATAGATAGATAGATAGATAGATAGATAGATAGATAGATAGATAGATAGATAGATAGATAGATAGATAGATAGACAGATAGATAGATAACAAACAGACAGACAGACAGATAGATAGATAACAAACAGACAGACAGACAGACAGACAGACAGACAGATAGACAGATAGATAGATAATAGAGAGATAGAGAGATAGAGAGATAGAGAGATAGATAGATAGATAGATAGATAGATAGATAGATAGATAGATAGATAGATAGATAGATAGATAGATAGATAGATAGATAGATAGATAGATAGATAACAGACAGACAGACAGACAGACAGATAGATAGATAGATAGATAGATAGATAGATAGATAGATAGATAGATAGATAGATAGATAGATAGATAGATAGATAGACAGACAGATAGATAACAGACAGACAGACAGACAGACAGACAGACAGACAGATAGACAGATAGACAGATAGATAGATAGATAGATAGATAGATAGATAGATAGATAGATAGATAGATAGATAGATAGATAGAGAGATAGAGAGATAGAGAGATAGAGAGATAGAGAGATAGACAGATAGATAGATAGATAGATAATAGAGAGATAGAGAGATAGAGAGATAGAGAGATAGATAGATAGATAGATAGATAGATAGATAGATAGATAGATAGATAGATAGATAGATAGATAGATAGATAGATAGATAACAGACAGACAGACAGACAGACAGACAGACAGATAGACAGATAGACAGATAGATAACAGACAGACAGACAGACAGACAGACAGACAGACAGACAGACAGACAGACAGATAGACAGATAGATAGATAGATAGATAGATAGATAGATAGATGATAGATAGATAGATAACAAACAGACAGACAGACAGACAGACAGACAGACAGACAGACAGATAGATAGATAGATAGATAATAGAGAGATAGAGAGATAGATAGATAGATAGATAGATAGATAGATAGATAGATAGATAGATAGATAGATAGATAGATAGATAGATAGATAGATAGATAGATAGATAGATAGATAGATAGATAGATAGATAGATAGATAGATAGATAGATAATCTTTATTGTCCACCTCGAAATGAGGCAGAAATTCGCCTTTGACATGGCTCACCTTACAATACAATCCATATCGCATTCACACAAATATATAAAAACAATTAAAAGGTATTAAAATGTTATCATCGTAAAAAAAAATTAAACTTTAAGAATTTAAAATTGTAATTGCGGTGGGAACAAACAATTTCTTATAGACACCTTTCTTGGCCAATGGAACCCTGAGCCTCCTTCCTGATGGAAGTAACTGAAAATGTGGGTTCATAGATGGGTTGAGTCTGCACTGATCAGGGTAGCCTTCCTGTGCACTGCTCGCTCGTGAAGAACAGAAAGTGGGATCTGAGGTGAGCCTGTAATTTCGCTGCCTAATTTGACAATGCAAGAGAGTTGTGTTTTGTTTTTAACTGTAAGAAAGTTACACCAAGCTGTGATATTGAAAGTTAGAATGGATTCAATCAGTGATTTGTATACAATTGTTAGGATGTCCTTGTTCACACTGAGTGCTCTTAGCTTCCTTAGCAGGTGGAGTCTTTGCAGCGCTTTCTTGTTGGCACTGTTGCTGTGATTTGCAAAGGACAGGTGGTCATCAATTTCTGTTCCCAGACACCTGAATGACTGAACCTGCTCCACAGGCTCACCCTGTATGCTGAGGGGTTCGAACAGGGATGTGTCTGCCTCACAATACTTACTAGGAAATCACAATGTAGCCATAGAAACACTACTTGGTATATGTGTTGTGTGTGTGTGTGTGTGTGTGTGTGTGTGTGTGTGTGTGTGTGTGTGTGTGTGTGTGTGTGTGTGTGTGTGTTCTGTCTTCTCCATCCCCAGTGAGTCGTGGAGGATGGCTGCTTATACTGAGCCAGGATCCTCTGGAGGTTTCGTTAAAAGGGAGACTTCCTCTCCACTGTCGCTAAATGCTTGCTTAGTATGAGGATTGCTGTAAAGACTCTGACACTAGTCAGTGACTCGATGCAACCTGCTGGGTTCCTTAAATAGGAAACTTTTTACTGATTGGCTTAAGACGACTCTTGTTGTGATTTGGCGCTTTATAAATAAACTTGAATTGAATTGAATAGTCTGTGCTTAGTACCAATTAGTTCATAAATCAGGAAAAGTGTTAAATCTTTAATTGCTGTTAGGCAATTGGCCAAGAAATCACAGAATCCAGTTTTTCTTTACAGATTGGCTGATCCCTGGTTAAGCTGGTCATGCCAATCACCAACAACGTCCCAATTCTCAAAGAGAGATTCTTGTCATTTTGAAGTGCATTCAATAAAGTACTATCTCATCATTATGCTCGTCTCAGAACTTACAGGTGATTTTACCTGACCTTCACAGTATGCACATGTCTCCATTTCCTTGGGCTGTCCCAAAAGGACCATTTTCTGAGACATTGAGGGACCAACCGAGGACCTGAACTGGGGAATGTTTCCTAAATTGCCCTTTAATAATGCACATTGTTATGATCTGGCTCCTGGATCGGACAGAAAAGAAATCCTACAAATAAAACATTGAAAATAAATTCTAAAATCAGAACATCCCGGACAAGCCCCCAACTTTGGTTTCTCAATTCATCTAAACACCAGTTCAGTGGGCTAGTGTTATGAGTGCCCTCCCTGAGACTGGGAGATTGCGGGTTCAAATCCACGGTCGGATCATATCAAAGACTTTGAAAATGGGACCTAATGTCTCCCTGCTTGACACTCTGAATCACGGGGTTTGACTGGGGGGGTTAAACCATCAAATAGCTCCCGGGCGCAGCCATGTCTGTGGCTCACCACTCCCCCGGGGGATGGGTCAAATGCGGAGAATAAATTTCACCAAACACCGTGTGATAACTAATGAGACTTTAACATGTAAACTTTATTTATCACACCTTTTCAAACACAAGTGAAGCTCAAAGAGCTGATTATAATGAAGACAAAACATTAAACAGTCATCACCATCCGTAAAGCTATCAAAGGTGTTTAATTGGGAACCGAGTGTCCGAGCACTTTAGGGCACAGATCAATAGCCTTGTTTGTGTTCAAAAACTAAATAAAAATGTTCTGACCTGGCTTGTTGGGAGGATTGCAACTTTGGTACAGTTTTAAAGATTCCAATGGTAATCAGCTTATAAGACGTTTATACACGAAACGTGTTCTTCACATGTTGCTGCTGAGTCTAAACGGATTAAACAAATGAAGATTCATACTTAAAGGGACTTTACGGAGTTTTTAATTATTATGCTCGCGATTGCTCCCTCAGGCCAAAAGCGTAACGGCAGCTTCAATAGTAGGCTCGTGCACGAGGCGCGCATGCTGTACGTGCACACTCCTTAACGAAAATACAGCTGAGACAGTCCCGTGGGGGGGGGGGGGGGGGGGGGGGGGGGGCGGAGGACAGAGGACAGGAGAACGCACAGCTAATTAATTAAATAATTTGGTTCTGTACCTTTCTCTTCAGCACAGCCGACAAAGGTTTATGATGGGTCAGTCCTCCTGCATGCTCAGATCATTCCCATCCCTTGCTTGAAAAATTGTTCCAAAATGAAAGTTGAACCCACATCTTTTTTATCTGTGAATTCAATGCTGTTTGGCGAGTCTCAAATAAAATTTTCGGCATCTTACTGAAAAAAATATACCATTAATGTAAAAAAATAAACTCTAAATAAACTACGGTATGTTCACATCCAGAATCGAACCCCAATCTTCTGCACGAGAGTCCGACATCTAACTAGGTGAGCTAAAGCGCCAGTAATGTCTTTCATATCTGTAACATTTATTTCCTTGATGACAGCTGAAACAACGTTCAAAGAACGGTTCGGAGCGAAAATTGCTTTTTTGTTGCTAATTTGCAGGAAATATCTAGAAGAATGTAGCTAAGGGTCCTCAGAAATGTAGCTAGCTTTGTCACCAGGCGTTAGGAACAGCGACAAAGTGGCACTGCCTCTCTCTCTGCTGCTAAAGCTACAGATAGCAAATGCTACGGGCTATGCCTGAGCGTGAACGCGCATGAAGCAGCCTGCTCGACCCGAGCAGCTCTCTTTTTCTGTGATTTTACAGAAAAACAGGCAATCACAGTAAAAATGCCAGGGCTCATTCTACAGGACCAGGGCATTGCAGGAGAATGTATGAAGAAGACATTTATTATTTCTATACATGTTTTGGCTGTCAAACTTCCGTAATGCCCCTTTAATCTGCACCTTATATTATTTAGACTCATCATTAACATTTATAATTAACAATTCATTTAATCCAACAGTGAAATGTGAATTATCTATGAAAAGAACAGATTGTGCCTAAAGGAAGTGAGCATACAAATAAAACTAGATGCATTATAGAAAAATTACCTCACACAACATCTGCATTTTTGTAATTCTCTCCTCAAAGCCTGAGGGAAATGGCTTTGAGCGAACTCCAACATGCTCCGTTTGAACAAAACTACCAACAGTTACTTCTCTCATCCTGCCTTTTTATTAATTATGCTGTTCAGAGTGGGGACGGGTCAAATAATAAGGTCCCTGGGAAATTTCTGGGTCCAGCTCCAACATTAATAAAATCTGCCCCGCCATGTGATGTCCCAACATCCAACAGCCCTGACACAGCTGGATCAGACCCAGATCACAGAGGCAGCTACGATCCCTTACAGAGAGATGAGTGTTTGAGTGTTAGAGGGCATGTGCAGTAATAAAATATGCACCACGGCACTCTGATGTCGAGGTTTTAGACAGCAAGTAAAAACATCTGTGTACATTTTTCTATTCACCTGATTCATTGTCCAAACACTGTTCCAGCTGGGAAGATTCACTAGCTCTAACTTCATCACAAGAAAAAAGCAATGAGGACATTCCACTTTGCATTTTTTGATTTGGGGCCATAAGAGCTTTAGTTTGATGGAAATTAACAATATCAAAAATATTCTAACTAATAATATTAAGGTAATAATAATGCAATGTAAAATGTTATGCCTTTTCTTCAAACAACTCAATATTCTTTAGATTTAGTTTTGCAATTTTCTTTGTTATTGTAATGCTTTGATGAGATGGAGGGACTTTAGATATGATCTACCAATGGGTTGAGAAGGCAAAGGGTTAAAAAGAACGTTGGCCGGGGGTTAGGTCTGAAACCCAACATCAGTAATTGCAGCTCTTTGAGTTAACACAGACCTAAACTAGGGATGCACCAATATGAAGTTTTTGGGCAAATATCCATATTAATTTCACTGTTAAGGCCGATAACCGATATTTGCCGATACCGATCTACGCATCTGAAATCAACAAATTTTGTATTAACTGAAATTAATTTGAATGTTTTGCTATGTGGAATTTGTTATTTACACACACTCTTACGCTTCTGAGATGATTACCATCACTGTCACAGGATTAAACTATTACACATCATCACCCCCCTAACCCTATATGAAACTGACACACAAACGGAAACAAGATGGAAAAAGTATCAGTTGTTAATATCGGCCCAGTTTTACTTACCTATCGGGCCGATACCGACATCGATGCAGATATACCGTGTTTCCCTAATCTAAACCATAGTTTGTTCTTCTGGGATGTAAGCTAAATCCTTTGGTTTTTGAAATATCAACAAGTGGGAAAATTCTGTATTTCACGAACTTCATCCAAAGTTGATCTTGATCTTGGTCCTGGAGGGCCAGTATCCATCTTCTTTAAGTTTTAACTGTTTCAACACACCTGATTTCAGTCAGCAGGTGATTGACAGATTTCTGCAGAGCCTGATGAGCTGCTGAACAGGTGAAACAACTAAAACATGCTGGATACCGGGCCCTCCAGGACCAGGATTGGCAACCACTGATCTAGAGGTTCAAATCATCACATAGTTGTTCCTGATAGCCCTTGGGGCCTCTAAACTATTGAACACTGGCGTCCAAACGTGGTTGATGAGAGATAGTTCACTTTCCTGACAGGTTTTGAGGTTTATCTGCTGTAACACACTTGATTTGAATCAGTGGGTGATTCACAGGCTCCCGTAGAATTTGGAGACATGCTGACAAGTTATGTTGGAACACAGAAAACACCAAAAGATCCAAGTAACTGGACCTGAAGGACTAGAATGTGACACCAATGCTGTAAAATTAAAGTCAACCCAATCATCCATCCATTCATTATCTGAACTGCTTACTCCACACAGGCTCATGGGGAGGTGGTGCCTACCTCTAGCATCAGATGAGAAGTGGGGGGCACCCTGGACAGATCATCAGTACATCACAGGGATGCACGGAGACGAACATACTCGCATCTAGGGAATATTTAGAATCAGCCTGACATGCATGCTTTGGGTCTGTGAGAGGAAGCAGTACCTGGAGAAAACCCACACATGCATGAGAACATGCCAACTGCATCCAGAAAGGTTGCAGAGGGGATCAAACATCATCATCATCATCATCATCATCATCATCAATAAAGTCCAAAGGAGCAACCTACAATGCAAATGAGGAGACTTTTCTGAGGCTGCACTAACAGGAAAGCCAATGTTCCCGGACAGAATATCCTAAATCACGAAAAACAGCTCGGCTCAGCCTTACGGTGCAGACCGACTGAAACCCACCCACTAATTTCTGAAAGGCTCTTAGCATTGGCAAACATAAGTAGCAGACCCTGATAAGCAATTAGCTAAATCGGTCCTTGGGATCTAAGCTTGATCAACAGAGTAGAGGGGGGTGCATGCTAGCGGACTCGTTACACACTTACTTCTCACCGGGAGGCACGTGCACAGAAGAAAGCTTATCACAAAGAGATGATTAGCCTCAAGAAAAATTACACCAACAGAGAAATCAGCACAGGGGAGTATTGAAAACAACCCCATCAATAAATACGGTGGTTATGCAACTATAAAAAGACACATGAAGACAGCTACTTTCCCATTTCCCCTTTTCTGTGTGAGGGAGCTTATGTAATATTTTAGGGTAAGTGCTAGCTAACAGTTCAGTTTTGCCAAAACTCAGCACTGCATCACTGTCAAGAGAAAAATGTGGAAATATGAACTGTTTTCTTCATTCTGTAGTGCACAATGGGCTCAAGTCATCCCTCATCTTTTTATTTTTCATTTCCATGGATGCAGACTTTCCTGTTACCCAGCAGAAAAAATCCTTTAAAAAAGGCAGATTTTTGCTTGTAGTTCTTCTTGAGTGTTCTTCATTTAGAGGTACTTGACAAGTGAAGTGAAATGAAATGCGTCTGCACCACAACACACCAAATATCCCTGAAAAAGCAGTTTGAAACAAAAAGAGCAAACCAGACTTTACACAGAAGTTCAAGTAACACGGAGCAGTTTCCTGCTCCACACCCTACTGGCTGAAAGTGGAATTACAACGGTTGTAAACAACCCTGCTGTAGCTAGTGCTAACAAGGAGCTAACACTAACATGAACCAACTAATACTAAAATAAACCACCAAGTAAAAAGATCCACATTGTTGGACAAAAAATAGTTTCCTTACAAGTCCAGTAACAACAAAGCCAGGTCACCATCAGCCCTTGATTTTGTAGCCTCCTTTAGCTCCCTCAAACTAGCGTAGGCCGCAGCAATGTTCACGCCGCTTTTAGCTCTTTGTTTCCCCTTCAAAGACATTACTCTCTTACTTTTACTCCACCATGATGCCAACAGAAAAAGAAACCTCTTCTTTATCTTCTTCTTGTGCTTTTTTACTGACGATTACACCTAACAGCCATAAAGCCGGTAAAGAGCTCCCCGTATAGGACACCTACCAGCTCCACAACACTGTTGTATCTGGCCGTCTGCAAAGGGCTGCACAGTGATGCCATATATAAAACTGGTCAAGTTTCCAACTCATCACTAGAGGTCAATGTTAAGAAGAAGAAAATATAATTTCCTCTCAAGATAAAAATCACGAGGCGCTTCACAAAAACAAAAAATATAAAAAATTGCTAAAAATATAAAAAAGCACTTGGAAAATGTTTAAAAATATATTAAAAATGAGCAAGAATAAGCAATTGCGATTAAAAAGAAAAAATGTTAAGAAAGAGAGAGAGTGAACAGGAAAGAGGGAAATCAGTGGATCCTGAGGAAGGTGGAATAGGTGGGGAGAGCAGAATAAAGAGAGAGAGGTGAAGAAGGTCATACAAAAGCCAGTTTGAACAAGTGAGCCTGCAGCTGCTTTTGAAGGAGACCACTGAGTCCACTGATCTCAGGCTCAGGGGGAGAGAGTTCCAGAGTCTGGGGGCCACAGCAGCAAATATCTGTCACCTTTGGTCTTTAGCCTGGTGCGCTGCACAACCAGTAGGCTTTGATCACTGGACCTCAGGGACATGCTGGGGGAGTAGGGACTAAGAAGATCACCAATGTAAGATGGTCCATGTAAGGCCCTATAGACCAGAACCAGGATCTTGAAATAAACCCTGGAGTTGACTGGCAGCCAGTGAAGCTGGAGGAGAAGCGGGGTGATGTGGGTGTGTTTGGAGGACTTGGTCAGAAGCCGAGCACAGGCGTTCTGAACCACCTGTAGTCGGTTCAGGGAGGTTCTGCTCAGACACGTGAAAAGAGAGTTACAGTAGTCTAAGCGTGAGGAGATGAAGGTGTGGAGAACTGTCTCAAGTTCAGAGCGGGGCAGAATGGGACTCAGCTTAGCAACGTTCCTGAGATGGAAGAAGGAAGAGCGAACAAGAGAACTGACATGAGAATCCAGGGTGAGAGCTGGGTCAAAGGTCACGCCAATATTCCTGACAGAAGGTTTGGTGTGAGAAGCAAGCTGACCAAGAGAGTCTCTGACTTTGGGAACCAGCTTGTCTGGGGCACAGATGAGGATCTCAGTCTTATCTTCATTCAGCTGAAGAAAGCTCCCAGCCATCCAGGTTTTGATAGAGTCTAAGCAGGTGTGTAACAGCTGCAGCTTAGACATCTTATGGGGCTTAAAGGAGATGTACAGTTGGATGTCATCTGCATAAAGATGGTAGGAGATTCCTTTGAAGGAGCTCAGGATGTGCTGAAGAGGAAGCAGATAGAGGAGGAAGAGTAGAGGCCCCAACACAGAACCTTGTGGGACACCATGGGTAAGGGAGGTGGTGGAGGACCTAAACTTGGAGATGGCCACAGAAAAGGAGCGCTCAGAGAGATAAGAGGAGATCCACTCCAGAGCAGATCCTGATAGGCCTACCCAGTCTCTCAGCCTCTCCAGTAGCAGGTGATGGTCAACAGTGTCAAAGGCTGCAGTCAGGTCCAGCAGGACCAGAACAGAACAGTCCCCTGCATCACTGTGAGTCAGAAGGTCATCAGAGACCCTAAGAAGAGCTGTTTCAGTAGAATGAGCTCTAAGAAAACCTGACTGGAAGCTATCATAGATGTTCTGTTCATCAAGAGCAGCTGTGAGTTGTTTAGCCACAACCTTTTCCAAGATCTTGGAGATGAACGGAAGTTTAGAGATGGGTCTGAAGCTGCTATGGAGAGAGGCGTCAAGACTTGTTTTTTTAAGAAGTGGGTGGATTACAGCGTTCTTAAAGTAAGCAGGGACCTGACCAGAAACCAGAGAAGCATTAATTATAGAGAGCACGCTGGGACCGATGGACAGAAAAGCACTTTTAAACAGCCTAAATTAATAAACAACATTTGGTGTTACTTTAAGACGTTTACAAATGTAGCCAGGGGAGTTTCTCAATGTCAAGGCGCCTGGCCTCGCGAGGACACTGTCCTTTATTAGTCAAGAAAGGAAAATACTTCACTGGCTGCCAGTCAACTTCAGGGTTCATTTCAAGATCCTGGTTCTGGTCTATAGGGCCTTACATGGACAAGCACCATCTTACATTGGTGATCTTCTTAGTCCCTACACCCCCAGCAGGTCCCTGAGGTCCAGTGATCAAAGCCTACTGGTTGTGCAGCGCACCAGGCTAAAGGTCAAAGGTGACAGATCATTTGCTGCTGTGGCCCCCAGACTCTGGAACTCTCTCCCCCTGAGCCTGATCAGTGGACTCAGTGGTCTCCTTTAAAAAGCAGCTGAAGACTCACTTGTTCAAGCTGGCTTTTGTATGACCTTCTTCACCTCTCTCTCTTTATTCTGCTCTCCCACCTATTCCACCTTCCTCAGGATCCACTGATTTCCCTCTTTCCTATTCACTCTCTCTCTTTCTTAACATTTTTTTAACCACAATTGCCTATTTTTGCTCATTTCAAATATATTTTTAAACATTTTCTAAATGCTTTTTTTATTTTTACATTTTTTGTTTTGTGAAGCGCCTCGTGATTTTTATCTTGAGAGGTGCTATAGAAATGATACTTTCTTCTTCTTCTACTTCTTCAAAGAAAACATTAAATGGAACAGACCTGCATCCCGTGACCGCGGCTTCCACGGCGGTCACGTAACGTCACGTGACATGGGAGATAACGTTATATTTTATACGTATTAGTTTGTATATAAATATATAACGAGACTTTTACTTTTCAAAATGTGTATATGTTTATTAAATTAAATATATAAGTGAGTTACTATCCGCTAGCCACCGAAGCTGCAACTACTAAGCTACTAACCAACCATAGATAACTTCGTTGTATCTAAAAAAAAAAAACAATTTAAATTAGTTGGCTTACTTTTAAATTTGAAATTTGTCCCCGAAGTAGCTGCCGGCTTCTGATCCTTTTGAAAATTCCGCCATGTATTCTGGGTAATTTTTGACCAAGGCTAGGCTACAAGACACCTCCCCTGTATCCTTGCTCAGTTAGCTAAACAGCTAACAAACGGAGAACACACGCCTCAGTAGAACATGAACATTGGAACACGTCTTGGCGGCTCCTGATGACGTATCTCCTAGGCAACCGGGGTGGGGCCAAGACATCAAGGCGAGGTTCCTTGGCATTGAGAAACACCCAGGTGTTTTTAAAACCAAATGTCCTGCCTCGCCCATCTAGAAATAAAACTTGGGTCCACCTTATTTTCAATAAAAATGTCCGGTGCATCGTGAAGCACGTTCATAGGCCTGCCAAGCCTGTAGGCATCTTTGCTGAAATGCCTTCGTTGTAAATGGTTTACCTGGGTGGCGGGAAACAACTGTTTGTAACGTCTTCCTTTGCCTGTGGTCTTAAGGGTAGTGATGGGTACCGAATTTGGTACTTTTTAAGGTACAGACCGAATTCCATAGTACCGACTGAGCACCGATTCACGTCATTTGAAACGGTGCCTCGTTTCGGTACCCGTCCTTCGTAACGAGAACTTGCCTAGACAGCTGCGCATGCGCAAGAGCGTTACGTCGTCGGTCGCTGCGAGCCAGTTGTAAACAGAGCAGCATGGTAGAAAGAACACACACTAAAGCTTGGGTCCACTTCACTAAATGTGATGGGTAACTGGGTGATGATGAAACCAGCGGCAACGATCTAAGTGAGACATCCTCATCTTAATCTGCTCCGGTAGGTAAATAAAATGTTTAAGATAATGTTAGCTTGATTTGTTAGCTTCCATTCAGCTAATGGTGCATCCGCTTTCTCCTCGGAACTCCGAATTTCCAACTAGAAGAACATGAACGCGCTCTAAAGTTTGGCTTCACTTTACTAAATGCGACGGGTGATTGGGTGAAGATGAAACCAGCAGCAACGATCTAAGTGTGAGGCGTCATCATTTTAATCTGCTCCAGCAGTTAAATAAACTGTTTAAGATAATGTTAGCTTGATATGTTAGCTTCCATTGCCGCCATTGTTATCAGCTAATGGTGCGTTCGCTTTCTCCTCGGAAATTCTAACTTCCCAGTAGGAAAAATGAAAAGAAAAAGGACGGCAAAAGGAATGAAGATACACAGTAAATTTAGTTCACAGTAAAGATGTTTGCTTCAGTTTAATTATCAGCTTATAAAACTACAAGGACGATGTTAAAATACAAACAGTTGTATTTTATTTATCGTGATATTTATCAAATATGGTTATAAATTGAGAAAAATATATATTTTATTATAAAAGAGAATTAAAATATTAAACACTCAAAAGTATCTAAAACCGTTAAGTACCGGTATCGATTCCTAGGTACCGGGAATTAGTACCGAATTGATTCAAATGTCAAAGGTACCCATCCCAACTTAAGGGTAAGGGTTAGGGGAGTAATAAACACGTCACACACAGGATGTCAGTAGGGCTGCAGCTATTGAATATTTTTGTAATCGAGTACTCTATCGAATCTTTTATCGATTAATCGAGTACTCTAATAAATTACTCTTTTGCGTTTTTAAACCATTATATCAAATAGCATGTTATAAAATATGAAAGACCTCTTGAAATGAGAAAGCAATTGCCAGTTATTCTTCAAGTTTTATTCAAAATTAGTTTTCAAAACTTCAGCACTTCAGCTTTACTTCACAGTAATCAAATGCGAGCGGCTGTGGCCCAAACAGCACCAGAACCGCTCACGGTGCATCCGCAAACATGGCTGGCCAGCTGTTTCCCTATTAACACACGTTCGTTTTAATTTCTACACTTTTTGTCTCACACTAACAAGGATTGTCGAAAGCATGTTTGCCGTGGTTTTGTCAAATTATACTGATCACAAAACATTTATGTACTTTCTTTCGTTTTCCTCCGCCACTCATAAATACCCGTGTCCTCCTGCAGCAGTTCTGAGGGACAACGGACATCAATAACACAGTAAAAAGTCCGACGTGTTGTAAAAACTGCTATTTTTGGCACATTTTAAGTCCGACGTGTGGCTACCAGACGTACGGTGTGAGCTGAAACTAAGTGATACAAACGAAAAAGTCGCACAGTGTCCGCAGAATATATAGAAATACAGGCTAAAATGCATTATCTTGTAGAGGCTCCAAGTCCGCTCGCAGAAGAGACATTTACATGTGGATGTTTCCTGGTCAGGTTGCAGCATGGAGGATGTGGTGTTGTGGTAGGCTAAATCCATTTTACAGTATTTACACTGGAGTAGGTTTTCCGCCTAACGACGTGAAAAATGGTCCCACACCTTTGACATTTTGTGTCTTCTCGCACTCCACCGGGGTCCACATTGTCCGCCATGGCTTAAAAGAAAGTTAAGTTGCGTTAGCCACTCGCGTGTGCATTCAGTGCAGTGTGTATGTACGTCACTTATTTCAGTCCGGGTGAAACATGACCATGGGCGATTAAGCCATGAATGAATTAAACATGAATTAAACGAAGCTTCGAGGCAGAGAATTTGGCTCGAGGATTTTTTGTACTCGAATTATTCGAGGTACTCGAGGAATCGTTTCAGCCCTAGATGTCAGAGCATTTTTGTTGCAAGCAGAGCCTAAAATCCTGATTATTTACATTCAAAAACAAATGCTGGCAACAGAGAATTAGCAAATCTCCTCTTTCATCAGAGTTTTGAAAGAATCAGTTTTGGTGCCGTTACCTTGCATTTCATGTGAATGAAAAGTTAAACCATAGAACATATGTTCATTTTGTGGCATTCCTGACTACATGTTTACTGGGTCTGGTCACATCTGGTCGTTGGACACACGCACGCACGCACGCACACACACACGCACGCGCACGCACACACACACACACACACACACACACACACACACACACACACCCCTGTACCAGAGAAGAGGTATACAGTTAAAGAGGTCAGGAGGTGTTTAAGGATGAACAATCTCTGGAAACCAGACACCACACGGCTTCATTTACAAACCAAAGTAGGAAGGATGATACACAAACAGACCTTCTGGTCGCTCTTCTATACAAGGCAACCACTCTACGCTCTCTGGGGCAGGCAGAGCCTGAACGATTAGTCCTGCCTGTCCAGAGGGTGAGGGGGTGGGTGGCTTAGAGAGGGACCGACACAACTTTTAATCATTTGCACACAGAAGGCAAAACAACTGCAGAAAATGTGTTGGCTTCACAATTTTCCTAAAGAAAAGGCTAAACGTTCTGCTGAAGAGCAACAAAAGCAAGATTACTGCAACAAACCTATAAAACAGCACTTTAACGTTTGTTTTGTCCTTAAGTGACTCCTTTTCACTCCCTAGAAAATATTAAAACTGTTGCTACTGATCACAAACGTCTGCTTTAGTCACTCCTTTGATGACACCCACCTGGAGCGGGTACTGCATGCATGTGTACTTTCTAGGCATGATTACTGCAGCTCTCTATATGCAGGGTTATGTCAGTCATCACTGCGTCGCCTACAGGTAGTGCAGAACAGCGCAGCCAGGTTCCTGACTGGGACCAGGAAACGGGACCACATCAGTCCGGTTCTGACCTCCCTGCACTGGCTTCCGGTTTGCTATCGTTCACACTTTAAACTCCTCGTCTTTGTTTATAATTTCTTCCAGGGTGGTGCTCCCCCCTATCTGGCCACACTCCTGAACAGACATTCCCCATCACGCGCTCTGCGCTCCTCTGACCAAGGCCTGCTCGCCGTCCCTCGTTCTAGGTGTCGTACTCGCGGGGACCGGGCTTTCTCAGTCCTAGCACCAACACTCTGGAACCAGTTGCCTCCCTCAGTTAGGCTGTTCCCATCTCTGCCGGTCTTTAAGAGTCGCCTAAAAACCCGCCTCCTCGGCTTGGCGTTTCCTGAAAGTGTTTGACTTTGGCCCTCTTTTATGTTGATTTTATTTCCCTGTTTTCATTGGTTCACTCTATCCCTTGTTTTACCCATTTGTCTTCTACTAGAATGTTTTACCTTTTTTTGTAATTTGCATTTTGTAATTTGAACTGCTTTTATTTTCGATTTATTCACCATATTTAACTTTCTCATGTACTATGTTCAGCGCCTTGGGCTTCCCGACAGTGTTGCGGAAGGTGCTTTATAAATAAAGCTTTGATTGATTGACATCCATGCCTGGAAGTAACCCTGCACACGAGAATTCCCGTAAAGTTTTTGATGTGGGAAGGGGGATTTGGGAGAATCCGAGGGATCTTCCCTCAGTTTCATCCGACATCAGGAATGACTCGCCGCCGGCCGTCACAACGGCACACTCGATCATGTCAGACAGGTCAAAGAGCTGGGAAAACCTCATCTTCAGCAAAGGTTTAACAACAAAAAATAATCTGATTTAGATGACTAATATTCTGAAGGTTTTCAGTGAAATGTAAGAGGATTTAATGAGCTTATTTTTAATCTTGAGATTAAGGTTTAGAATCGTCTCCACTGCAGAATAGATGTTTAAACAATTAGGAAAAATGTAAATTTAAATGATTGTTGCCGTGTGTTTAAAGGTTTCTGATCATCTCTGATGTTGTAGTTTTTATTTATTTGTAAAGAGAATGGATCAAGAGCACCTCACCAAGAAGAGGAGGGATTACATAATCTTTCTATTGCTTCTCAGCGTTATTTATATGGAATACATTTTTACTTTATTGTTTATTATTTAAAAATTTGATTTATTTGCTACATTTTGCATTAACTTAAACATTTGAGCAACTAAAAAATGATTTGCACGTTTGAAATTAATAAACTCAAAATTTAAAAACTCAACTTAGAAAACATTTCCCTTTAGTATTTTTTAAAGGTATTTTTAACTCTAAAGTTAAAGAGATCAACTCTGGACCCTCCTATGTGGTTATAACCAGTTTAAACTGTTTAGTTTGGATCAGCTCAGCTGAACAGCTCCTGGTAGGCCTGTGCCATTAATCAAATTTGTATTTTAAGTTCAGTTTTAGATCCAAAAACTCCCCCAAAATAACGTACTTAGACATAAAAACAATAATCAATACAAATACCTTGTTAAATTCCACTTTGCAAAGATGATCCAAGTGTGTTTACGTGCCTCGTTGGTAGCTTGAACACATTTGTGTCTTTGAGTTTAAAAAATTCTACGCAAATAAAAGTGGCAGATCGAAGGCAATACACACTGGCTCATGTAAAAAAAAATCCTGCAATTGTTTTTATTAATTCTAACTCAGACATCAACGCGGTGCGGCACAGATTTCAGTAATATTTCTATCACCCGGTTTCATTTCCAAGCAGAACTCCTGAAAAACTAAATCTTATTCGTACTGACTCTTCCTGGACATCCAAGTTCCTGTAGCAGCTCCTCTCTGCTTTTGTAGCCGCTTTATGCATGTATGATTTGTTCCTGTGAGTGAATAATAAAGCGAGAGTAGGGCTGCAACAACGAATCGATAAATTCGATGAAAATCGATTACTAAAAGCGTTGGCAACGAATTGCGTCATCGATTCGTTGTGTCGCACAACTCTTCCAAAAGCGCCGGCAGATCAGCGCGAGGGAGAGCCGCAGATCAGCGTGAGGGAGAGCCGGTACCGGCAGATCAGCGCGAGGGAGAGCCGCAGATCAGCGTGAGGGAGAGCCGGTACCGGCAGATCAGCGCGAGGGAGAGCCGCAGATCAGCGTGAGGGAGAGCCGCAGATCAGCGTGAGGGAGAGCCGGTACCGGCAGATCAGCGCGAGGGAGAGCCGCAGATCAGCGTGAGGGAGAGCCGGTACCGGCAGATCAGCGCGAGGGAGAGCCGCAGATCAGCGTGAGGGAGAGCCGGTACCGGCAGATCAGCGTGAGGGAGAGCCGCAGATCAGCGTGAGGGAGAGCCGGCAGACTTGCGCTGCTGCGAACCGGTTCCGCATTGTTGCGCAGCGATCCAGGCAGCTGCTTCCAGCGCACGGTCCATTCTCAAAGTGGCGCAACCAAAAAACTATAATTAGCACACGATCGTTCATGTCCGCACATGTTCTCTATTTTCTGTCTTATTTGTGCCTGAAGCTCGCTACTGCGGAGCTCATCACCTGTGCTGTGGTGATGTCACCTCACGCAGCATCGAAAACGCGCTCTGCGCTTTTCGGTCAGGAGATCCCTTTGATCTGCTCAAAAGTAACTGGTGAGGTGAAAAGGTAAGAATCCAGGCAACAGATTTTCTGGAGAATTAAGAGGAGATGCAGGAAGATGAGAGACAGACAGAACAGGAAAATAGTTAAATAAAAACAAGAAAACAAAACAAAGTGTTGAAAAGTAAAATGTAGATAGATTTATCTCCACTACACCTTTTTACCAGTAAAAAACAATAAGTTCTACACATGTAATATTTATACATCTGATACAATTCAGATCACCTTCAAAACTCAGTCACACACCCAGGGCCGTGTCAAGACATTTTGGGGGCCAAGGCAAAATGCCCCCCCCCCCCCCCAATAACTGGGCTCCCCAGAAGCCTCTGTGTAATTCATGCCCTCTCCAGTAGTGTTAGTTATAAGGTGTTTATAAAAGCCCCTCAGACATTACTGACATGTTCTAATATTATCAGATGAAAAACTAAATTATCAGACATGCTGTCTCATCTGCTTCTTTTCTAAACTTGCAAAAAGTAACAAAACCATGTGAAAGCCACTATTTGTGGATTCTCTGAAAGTTTCCATGGAGTGTGGGACAACTTATTTTTTCATTGATCCTATCGTCTAATCTCACAGCTGAAACAAGCATCCTTAATAATCTGTGATCAGGAAGCTTACCAATGCTGTAGTAAAACAAAAGGTATAATAATTTATTATTAATAAAACCTTGTTGCAGCACTAAAGCAGAAAAATGAGATTTTGCATTAAATATGCAAAATATTTACATATGAATTGTTTTAGAGCCCTTTAATTGGCAGAATCTGATATTAATTTAGTTCTTACAAAAAATGGGTCCCAACATGGTTTGTGTGGCGTTGCCATAGTGTGACGTCATAGGCACAGATCCCCTGTCCTCTTGTTTGGAAATGGAAATATGGTCACCCTGTATTAAACAAACTGTCCACCCGGGCTTTTGCGCTGCACAGAGACGCTTCGCTGCCTACGACTCTGAACGTCAGTTGAGAGTCAGTCTCATGCAGACTGACCAATGAAGAGAGGGCCTCAAGTTAAGACCCTCTCCTCATTGGTCAGTCCACACGAGGTGGGTCAAAGGTTACTCTGGGCGGGTTACGTGTTGTCAGGCATTCAAGTATTGAGTATATTTACTGCATATTACAGTAATATATTCTGTATGTGACCACATTATGGTGATCCTCGGGTCGTGATGATGGAGCCCTTGAATATTGTTGCCCAGGGTACAACAAAGTGTTAATCTGGCCCTGGTTCTGCCGTCACATTCCCGCAGAAACTGGTTGATCACACCGGGGCCAGACTACTAGCATGTGGTTTTACAACCACAATGTCCTCAGAAGCAAAAACGCTTTTAAAAGGGAGGGAGGAGTCCTAACTGTTGCTGCAGGCGTGTTGTGTGAGAGTGCCGTTATATACTGGTTAATATATTTTTGGGTTCAGTTGCTTTCATGTGGCCTAATGTGAGTCTATTTGGGATCATTGGAATGATCAGCAGCATTTCTTGATGTGACTTTATGGCAGTTGCCCAGGGCATCATCGCAAGGAGGATGGCATTCATTTACTTTTGTTTTATTTGGTATTTTTTCAGTCATTTTTGGAAATAGTGATCAATTTTGATTAATTCACAGCCTATGTTTAATTACAATTAAAATAAATGTCAACAGATGAGATCAAACAAAACAGATGAGAATTGCCCTTAAGCTGTTTAACTTGGACCAAGCATTTTAGGTCACAGATAGATGTAGCTTAGAGTCTCTGTCTATACACCTTATAAGACAATTTAGGTGATGGCATGTTGTTTTTCTGCTATTGAACTGTTTTCTAATAATGTTGTGTTAAATAAAGTGAAGGAAGGAGAGAAATAACGTTTCCCTAGCAGTTTTTAAAAATTTCCCCATGTAATCCAATTAATCGATTAATCGTGTCGAGACCCCATCCGATTAATCGATTATCCAAATAATCGTTTGTTGCAGCCCTAAGCGAGAGTTATGTTTGATTAACCATCTACATGTGATTTAGCCTTTAATGTCATTTATTTTTATCACAACTCTGCCACCTACTGATGCAAACTGGTTCCTGCACTCCTTAAAATGTGAACTCTGGAGACATTTCCAACTCATTAATCTAATAATTAGGATCCCAATGAAATGTATTTTTGCCATATTCTACTGGCCAACGTTGCAATGACCCCTGCAACACCTGAAGTTGAGACTTTAGCGTAAATAAAAAATCCCAGTTTGCTGTCTGGGGCAGCAGCAGCTTGTCCAGTAATCGGAAAGTTGCAGGTTCAATCCCAGCTCCAAGATAATGCTGCTGTCCTTGGGCAAGACACTTAACCCACCTTGCCTGCTGGTGGTGGTCGGAGGGACCGGTGGCGCCTGTGCTCGGCAGCCTTGCCTCTGTCAGTGCGCCCCAGGGCAGCTGTGGCTACATTGTAGCTCACCCTCACCAGCGTGTGAATGGGTGATTGTGTTGTGAAGCACCTTGGGGGGTTGTAGAAGGCACAGTACAGGCCATTTTTTGGATTAGGGTTAGAAATGTTTCCAAAGTTGTTGGTATAAAAAAACACAAGAGGTACAGCTCTCAATGCAAGACCGAATAATTCCACATACGAGCTTAATAAGGGCGTGTTTCCTTCTACCAGACCTTATAATAAGCTGCCTCTCCTGCTGCATATGGGATGCAAGCATGCTCCACTCACTCTCATCCTGTCAAATGGCCCATAAAGAATCACGCTGGCAGCTACAGGAGCGAAATCATCTTTCACAAGATGCAATAAATCATCAAAGCCCAGTTTTAAAAGCCGTGTCTCCGTGTGGCAGCCCTGCAGATTAGGATGGACCGGCCCTCTTCTCGAGCCGCTGCTGATCTAATCTTCCTCTGCTTCTCAGATTCGAGCGAGTCCTATAATCTCTAAGATGAGTGGACAGCTGCGAGCAGGCCTTTAACGCCACGCTACTGCACCCCCAGCTGCGTTGGCGCTCAGTCAAGCCCCGGCGGTTTGCCGCTCTACGGTCAGGCGTACATTTTAATTACCCAAAGCAACACCAGCCCTGATCTTTTTCCATTTGCTGCTTTAGCAGGAAAGGGTTTGTAATAGATGTGTGTCTGTCAAGGTGTGACTCTTTTCTAAAGCCTTTCTTCACAAGAAAATAAAATACATCCACTACAGGACGGGTTGATGCGATAAGACTTTCAGGGAGTTACGCTGAGCAACAGGCAGGAAAAGCTATTTCAACAGCAAGCTGAGGCTGTTCAGCGGCCCTGGGACACGAGAGGAGGAGGAAACGCCACACACCGCCTGCTATAGGAGAACCAACCTAACCCAGCGTTTACCCGTGCATGTAGGGTCTATTGTTGACCTCAGACAGATTAAATAGCCTGATTTGTTCTGGGAGTCAGACGGAGACAAAGGAAACACAAAGCAGAGGACAATACTCACTCTAAGGACTGCAGACAGCAACGCTACAGCGTAGTCATGACTTTTAATCCCTTTAATAATGGCTAACATCTTTATTTTGACTGCAGAAGTCATCTCGTCATGCAAAAGTCAAGTTCATCAACCCATTTATAGAGCGGTTAGATAACCACACACACACACACACACACACACACACACACACACACACACACACACACACACACACACACAGAAAGGCTAAATAGTCACACGGGTAGTTTAAATATCTCCTTCATCGATTCAGCGGGTGATTTACAGCCCGGCGAGAGCCTCCCAGAGCCGTTTCATCCCAGCGCCTGGGTGTCGACACGCTCACTAGCCTCAGGGCTGGATGGACGGTTTGAAATAGAGATGGGGTTAAGAGAAATGGGGTGAAGAGGAGATATGAGCAGCAGAAGCTGAGGTTTAAGGGGTGGCGTTGACCGCCACCATTTCCTGCCAGGTCAGCAGACTGAGGCTGACTCCAGGACGGCTCATCTTTCAGCAGGAATACCAGCACTGCACCGAAGGCCCCGGCGGGGGGAGGAGGGGACCACAGGTGACCTGTCTCTGCTGGGACTGGTGATCCTGACTCAGAAAACCCACCGATGTGAGAAACGTAGCCCGTCACAATCCTGGTGGTCAGATTTCACATCAGATGAATGTGTGTTGATTGAATGTTTTTCATATCAACGTTGATGCATCCTCCTCCCTCCTGATTTCTTGCGTTTTACTGACAAAGTTATAATTGTAATAGTTTTATCTGATTTTAATAATAAAACAAAAACAACTAAATTCTCATTCTGTTGAGAAACCGTTTTCTGTACAGAAATGAAAACATTCAGACAGAAATAAAGCTCGATACCCTCATTCATAAAGAAAATCCAATACTTCATTTAACAAAAGCAGATTTGCACCCATTCTGGTTTTGAGGGCCGATTCCGACTTTTAGAACAGCTCCGACCTTCTGACATCAATTTTGGCCAATTCCAAATTATCTCAACGTTTATAAATAAATGAACTGATTTTTATTATTATTTTAAGTCAAATAGAAAATTAAAGTTGAATAAAATTTAAAAAATTACTTCCACATGGAAGATCTTTGATCACTGGCATTAAGCCTGCAATGTCAAATTTGGAAAACAAATTAGCTTAAAACATTTCTTCATGCCTGTTAACAACGTTCTAACATAGTACAGCTATAGAGAGCCTGAGGTTGCTTGTCAGCGTCAAGGCGCCTGGCCTTGCGAGGCGATGTCTTGCGAGGCAAGGCGCCTTGCTTACGAGGACGCTGTCCTTCCTTGGTCAAAGAAAACAGTTAAATGGAACAGACTTGCATCATGTGACCGCGGCTCAACGAGCATTTTACTTTTTAAATTGTTTACATGTTTATTAAATTAAAAATATAAGTGAGTTACTACCCGCTAGCCACCGAAGCTGCAACCACTAAGCAACTAACCAACCATAGATAACTTGTTTGGATCTTAAAAAACATTTTCAATTAGCTGACTTACTTTTAAACTTGAAAATTGTCCCCAAAGTAGCTGCCGGCTTCTGATCCGCCGTCCTTTTGAAAATACTGCAGTGCGTTGTGGGTAATTTTTGACCAAGGCTAGGCTACAAGACACCTCCCGTGTATCCTCGCTCAGCTAGCTAAACGGCTAACAAACGGAGAACACACTTCTAGGTAGAACATTGGAACACGTCTTGGCGGCTCCTGATGACGTATCTCCTAGGCAACCGGGGCGGGGCCAAGACATCAAGGCAAGGTTCCTTGGCACTGAGAAACACCTGTCTCCTCCCCTTCTGACTGGCTCATGGGTCTCCGGAAGAACAAAAAAAATGAATGCCGTGGTGTTGAGTCATCTGGACTTCTCTGGAAGCCAATTAATCTTCCTAATCTCTCACAATACATTGGGTGTTTGGAAATCCTATTTCTATGGTTAGCATTCAAACACAACGGTACCAATGCCCTGCCGTAAACCCAGAGGATGAGTGAGGAAAACACAGCCGCCTCCATAGGTCTGTAAAGTGAAGGAAGGCTGAGGAATGCGGCAGGGTGAAGATGTTGGGTTGTAAAAGAGCGTTCACCTGCTCTCACAGCCACAAAACAACAAGTTCTCGTGAGTCTGGCAACGAGCTGCACTCAGTAAACGGGTGTGAAGCAAAAAACTGTTCTCGTCTACATCCTGGTATTTAAACTGGTGACTCGTTCGGTGCCAAGTCAAAATCACGACGTCTAAGTGAGCATTCCTTTCTGAGCTGCAACAGCTGATGTTCCATCATCTCAAGGGCGCATCACTTTCACAGTAATAACAAACGCAGGGATGCATTCTTGACAATGGAAATGCACAAGTGAGAAGGAGTTAGAGCTGAAGGAGAGGGTGGGGGTGCCTCCCCTTCTAACGCTCCTGTGGTTGTGTTCTGCACTGGGAAGACACGCAACCCGACCGGCGAGGACAAGACTGGCATTCTCCTCCTGCATCTAAAGACAGAATGCCCGAGTCCATCTGAGCAGAGGAATCCGGCAGTGCAGCATTTGTCTCCACGCCAGCTGGAGAACAAGCTCCCCACAGACACGGAGCAATGAAAAGACCAACTTCAAAAGGAACTACATTAGCAATCTCTCTTTTTATTAAACATCGTCAAAGCCGGAAATGCCAAAACTGGATTGTTTCACTTAAACTCTGTAACGGAATGGATGTGGAAATGTTCGTTTTTCCACGCTTCAAATATTAGACCCGCAATGCTAACGAAGCTGACCCGAGGGGAAGAAAATAGTTCATTTAAAGTGAGATCATTTAAACTCAATCAGCCATGTTTCCTTCACCCTTCTAGCTCTCACGGATGGTTTCATTAAAGCTCCAGAACACTTATTTGGATTCTTTGGTTTCACAGTTAGACGTGAGAAATGCACCACCTGATCAGTGACCTCTGACTGCTGCTGCTCACAAACACCGTGTCAAACTCTGCGTTAGTCAGATTAACACAAGCAACACGATGGTTGCACAGACAGCAACGCAACAGCATCACACGTCCACAGCAGGACGTTTCTCAGTGGACGAGTTTGTTCATTTGTGAGCATCACATGCATGCATGGAGATCCAAAGCCTGAATCAGCAGTGCACCAGTCCAACCTCACAGATCAAGTTGCCAGATCTTAAACATAAATATCAATTTAGTCACCTTTAGACTCTAAAGACTCTAAAGTTTAGAGTATTCTGGAGGTTTGAGGACTACCATGCATTTTAACCTCTTTAGAACTCCTATAAAACATGGCGTCAGCCCCAATGGGACCAAATATCTGACCTGTTCAAAGCACAAGTGTACCAAGTTTCAGTAGGCATGGCTTTGCTTCTTTAATGGTGCCAATAAACCCAACAATGAGCCCATATTTGCAGCCATCTTTAATACACTTTCACATTTTCTGCTGTGAAAAGCTCATCGCCAGAAGGCAAAGGACGAATGAAAATGCATTTGTTAGCTTTGTTGGTGCCGGTGTCTGTACAGGATCTGCTCGGGTGCAGGATCTGCTCGGGGTCCTTCGACTGCCGATGACGTCACAATACTGCGAATCTACTCGGCTTTCACACACGTTTTGGAAAGACATCAGCAGTTTTGTTAATGAATTCTTGTTTGTTAACACCTAAATGTTTTCTTTATAATTGTAATTTGTTAATAAAACACCATATCATCTTTGTTTTGTAAAGAATGTGAAACTGCATAAAACCGACATCGGACTGACAAACAATAGAACAGTTCTTATATGTGAAGCCATATCTGTTAGTATTTATGTGGAGTTCGTCTGTATATTTCCTTAGTTGTTATCTAAATACATTCTTTGACTCAAAATGTTGCTGTAAAGACTCTTGACACTAGTCAGTGACTTGATGCAATTTGCTGGGTTCCTTATATGGTAAATGGCCTGTATTTGATATAGTGCCTTCTAGAGTTCTGGAACCCCCCAAGGCGCATTACAACACAATCAGTCATTCACCCATTCACACACTGGTGGGGATGAGCTACAATGTAGCCACAGCTGCCCTGGGGCGCACTGACAGAGGCGAGGCTGCCGAGCACTGGCGCCACCGGTCCCTCCGACCACCACCAGCAGGCAACGTGGGTTAAGTGTCTTGCCCAAGGACACAACGACAGCGACAGACTGAGCGGGACTCGAATCTGCAGCCTTCCGATTACGGGGCGAGCACTTAACTCCTGTGCCACCGTCGCCCCTGGTGACGTCGCCCCTGGTGGTATAGGAAACATTATTTCTGATTGGCTTAATGAACTGACCTGAATTGGAATGTTTATTATGTGAAATGCCTTGAGACGACTCTTGTCGTGATTTGGAGCTATATAAATAAAATTGAATTGAATTGAATTACTTGACGTGCAGCACATCTTTATTTTTGACATTTAAAACACCACAGGAGACCCGTGAATTCAGGCTGTGGGAAGGGGGTGGGGTGTCATCTGAAAAATTGTTTAGGAGCTAAATTTGATTAAATGCACAAGCATGAAGGTGTCAGAGAGCAAACGCTGGATGTACAACTGAGTAACCTTTGGACTCACCTGATTTTAACTTGATATATAAAAACATTGGGCTGCAATTTGCTGTGGTAGAGGGTTTGGGTCCCATTGCTAACAGATTCCACATGATCTTGTCAGGGGCGTGTCCAGGGAGTGGCCTGGGGTAGCACATGCCACCCTTAGAATCTGATTGGCCACCCCAGGTGCCACCACACTAAGTTCCAGTTTAAATTGACTTTACATTGTCGACCAAAAGGCTTGGGTTGTTAACTCCAAAATAGTGTGTGGGTGCATGCACCTTTCACCTTGTTTTCTAGCCCAGGCATGTAGTATTAATATTATTTAATATTTTTTCATGTTCACATACATTATATTTAGAGTCCCACTCAACTCCAGTTGGTGGCAGTAAAGCAACAAGAAGTGACTTGCTAACCACCACAAAAGTAGAAGATGAAGAGGAAAAAAAAATGGTGATTGCGCAATGTGAAACTAAAAAATTCACTAGAAAGTAAATTAATAAATAAATGGTCTGCCTGTATCTGTCCTGTCTCTATGTGTGTATGCAATCTTGGTCAGGCTGTTCTGTGGAGTCAAGTTCCTATGCTCTGGATCGCTGGCAATAAAATTCTTTCTGATTATGATTCTGAAATGATTTGTGTAAATAAATAAATAAGCATAACCATTGGTGCCACCCATGAATAAGCAAGTGCCCCACATGGGCCACCCCATTTTAAAAGTCCTGGACACGGCTCTGGATCTTGTAATTTTGAGCATAAAATCGTTTATTGGAGCCAAACTGGCAATAACGCAATATTTTCTCTACATAGATTATCTTAATACGAAAGGCTGCAGGGCCTTAACGTTTATTCTGTCAAGTGTGCCATCGGCTAATATGAGCATCCTTGTAGATTGCAGTCACTGCCCGCTGGCCCAATAAATGGTTATTTTCGCCCACTTCATTATGCTCAGAGCTTCAGATGTAATGCAGACCAGCTGCAACAATCACATTGCAGGCTTTAACACAGGAGCAATGTTTACAACTCCAGATAACTGAGCACACTCTGTTTGGTCCTCTCCTCTCTCTCTGTCCCCATTTCCTTGTGCGAGGGCCTGGCAGCTCTCCCATGCACTCGGCCTTAACTAATAAACAAAGAGAGGTTTCCCTTATATGGCTTTTTTCAACCTCCACCAGCAGCTCCAGAGGCATGCGGGGAAGCGAGGAGGACGAGCAAGGCCCTAGCAGACAAAAAGGTTTCGGCCAAGAGCGTGGAGCAACGACGGTGTGATTGTGTAACGCTCAAACATCAACGGCCACTTAAAGCGCTATTCCTGTCGCCATCCATCCGCAGAATTCTGCAGCATCAGCTTGGATGGACGTGAGGCTGCTGCAAGAGGAGACGCGTCTAGTTTAAAACTACATGAATGAATGAAGTAGAGTGACAGGATCGCAGAGGATGTGTGAAAAGGAGCTCGACCTTTCACCTTCTGGTGCTTTGCTTGTCAAAGAGGAAGAAATAATTACTAACTCCAACATGAGCTGTGTTTCCACGGGGGGGGGGTTACGATGGCTGGGCCCTCACAGCCGATGCGTCTCCACATAATCGACCTTAATAAGACGTCAGCATATCGCGACCATTTGGGGAGTGACGTCACTAATCAGTTCCCAAAAGCGTCTGCAGGCATTAATACAATTAACGTTTACAATTAATTACATCAAAGTAAGATGTAATTTAATCCATGCAGGGGGACTGGAAAGCAGCCGTGTCTGGGTGTCATCCTCCACCGCTCACATCAATAACATAACTCGGTCAGCATATTTCCATCTTCGATCCATAAACCGTCTCCGCCCCTCCCTTACCCCTCACACTGCCGCCATTCTTGTCCACAGTCTCGTCACCTCCCGTCTCGATTACTGAAATTCACTTCTTTTTGGTCTCCCCAACAAACTCCTTCATAAACTTCAACTGGTCCAGAACTCAGCAGCCTGCATTATCGCCAGAACCCCTTCCTTTCACCACATCACCCCGGTTCTCCAGCAGCTTCACTGGCTTCCAGTTAGATTCCGGTCCATCTTCAAGATTCTCCTCCATACCTTCAAAACCATCCACAACCTCTCTCCTCCATATATTTCTGACCTTATAAGTATTACCACCCCCTCGGGTTCCCTCAGATCATCTTCCTCCCGCCATCTTGCTGGCCCTTCTGCCCGTCTTACTACCATGGGGAGCAGAGCTTTTAGCCGCTCTGCTCCCCGACTCTGGAACTCAGTCCTGCTAGACAGCAGAAATATTGACAGTTTCACCCTTTTCAAATCCAGACTCAAGACACACCTGTTCAGATCTGCCTATGACCTCAAATTTTATTTGAATTGTTTATTTTTCTATGTTCTTTTATTCATTGTGTTTTATTGTTGTTTTAATGTATTTTGCTGTCAAGTGACCTTGGCCGTCCTGAAAGGCGCTTTTACATAAAATGTATTATTATTATTATTATTATCATTAAGGCGTTGTGTGTGTGTGGGGAGGGGGGGCGCTGCTGCGTTTTTCGGGGGTAGGAGTTTACAAACAGTGATTTTAAAGCAGTCAATGCTGCTTATTTTATTTTCCTTCCATCAGCAACTCTTACAGTTTTACAAATGACAGATGTTTGGTGAGTTACAGCCAATCAGCATGAGTCCAACACAAGCCCCGCCCAGCGACTCCATCTACGATTTTTCATTTCTGAGTACATACCATCGACATACATATATGGACAATGGGTTTCCATAGGCTTCAATAACACGTTTTTGAGGCTAAATGGGAGGTGGCCACCACCGCCATTTTGACCGTGTCACAGGTTCCGTCAAGCCCAGACAATTCCATAAAAGGGAAGAGAGGAGGAGCTGAGGGTGTGGCTGTAAGGCTGGGATCAACTGAAGACACCCGGTCGAACTAGCTACAAGCTAACCTGAAGCTAACACGGAGGTGGGAGCTAAGCTAACGGAGGTAGCAGCCTAGCTACAACAGGAGTTAATTGTGCACAACACCAGAGCTTCTGAGTCAGAGATACGCCGGGCTGACCGCTGGGTAAAACCGGGTGGAACACAGAGGTCTCCGAGAGCTCCACAAGCCGATAGTGGGAACCCAGCTCCACCAACATGTTATATTTCAACCCATTTTCTAAAGTGCAGCATTATGTTAAATGCACTGGGTTTTACCCTATTACATTTAAATTTCATGGTTAAACAGTACATGTTAAAATCTAAGCTCAGCTTGGCAGTGACCTAAAATACATAAATATAATTTTACTTACAGAAAAAAATGAAGTGGAGACTCCTTGGACGCTCTATTAGTGCAATTAATGCCACAGCAAGTCATTTTGTCCAACAATTGCACAAAAAATATCCAAACAAGAATACACAAACACAGAGACTCAAAATCCCGGAACAGTTTCCGAGCCAGACCGAGGCTCTACTGAGGCCTTTCCATGGAGCTAGCTCTATGGTCACGTGGGTCTGATGCTCATTAATTATACAGAATTTTAGGCTTTTAATACACTTAAACAGAAGAGTGAGAAAAAAATTCACCCCCCTCAGAGTTGTCATGAGTGTAAACTAGATCATTTAAACCAAAAACATGTTTTGGTACCAGGCTGTAAACATGTTTATTTCTGCTGTGAAATTGGTATTTTTAACATGGGAGTCAATGAGGATTTGCTCGCTTCTGACACCAGCCCCTAGTGGATGAGGGTGGAACTGCAATTTATTTCACTTCCGGGATTGCTTCAATTTTTCACCCGCATTGTGGGTACATACTCCGGTTTAGGGACTTGGTTGGTGCCTGAAACGGTCCTTTTAAGCTGGCCCAGTAAGATTACCCAGAAGTTCTGATAGGCCCACAAAAACACAAACACTGATCTTTGGGTTTAAGGCAAATAAAGGCGCCCAGCTGAACAAATAGGAAGATCTTGGTTTTGTTTTCTTATTAGAGAAAAAATAACATGAGAAATCTGAATTATTTGCACATTTCTGAGCAAAGCCAACTAAAACACCCTACATGACCAGGACCTGAGCTTGTATCCGATTACAGAGAGGAGCTGCCCCTGCTGGAACGTAACTTTTGATCATCCTCACCACCTACAAGTGTTTTGCCCTCCCTGTTCTGCAACACCCAGGTCCCTCTGCCAGCAGCCGGTTACAGACGGAGCTACTCCTAATTCCAGTCAGCCGATAAACATTTGAAGCGAGAATTCATCCTCATGCCAACCCAAGAATAGCTCCCCCAGACTGCAGCAGGGCTGTGGGAGGGGCTGGGGAGGACCAAAGGAGACCAGATACATTCCCAGTCCTCATCCCAGCTAAACAAAGCCATGAGCACCTCCAGAGTCACTTCCAGGGGAATTCCGACACGGGATCATTTTCACCAAGCACAACGTCACGGAGACGGAAATACATCGATGAGTGGTACAAATGTTGAAATTTGTCAACAAGCATGTTGGGTAACGAGAATGGCATTTGTTGATGGCCTGGGCGGCAGATTCAGTTACAACCAGCCCCCCTGTTTCATTTCTATCATCTAACAGAACTCTAACCTGATGCAGAAATAAGAACATGTGGCATCTAGGCAGTAAGCAGGGTCTATCTATATTAAAACTAAAGGAAAGTTAGCCGCTTGGCTCACTTCCCATCTGCAGACTCTCCCGACTCCGTCTGAGGACTCAACCCCGACACTAAATAGGTGTTCTCCTTGTAACCTTTACGGCGCCTGCAGCCATGAGTCTGAGGAAGGATCAAACGACCCCGAGCAGAAAAAGAAAACAAGCAGATAAACAGAAAATGGACGTCACTGCCTGAAGCGTTGCTTTCTAAAACGTGACGCCGAGAGAAACACGAGAACCGCACGGCGTTCAGCAGCAGCCGGCCACTCGCGGCTGGGAACAGAAAAAAAAAGCCATCTGGACGCGGTTTGCAGGGAAGTGTGCTTCTGTCTGGGCAGCCTCAGAGCAGACACCTGATTAGGTCACATTTCTGCCCTTGTGACTAAGAGCCATGAGCCTGGAGGTGGCAACCATGGCAGCAGGGATTTCTGCCAGAGATGCAGGCCAGTAATAGCTGAAGAGCTCAGTAGCGTTTCACAGCAGATCCTCTTTCAGCCAAGAGTTGAGATGATGCTCCGCTTAGCCAGGACCTCGAGTATAACGCCTGGGTTTCACCGTCTCCCCCAATCCCAACAGCTGAATGCAGATGTTTGTACAGCTTAGAGAGCTTTCCCTTCCTGGCAGTGCTCATTTAAAAATGGCATGTGCACATTTAAGTCTCGGCCTCTCCGAATGGAATCATCATGGTGTCCAAAATTAAAACACAAAGCTTGCATGGGGATTCTGATGCGATCACATGAACATCTCTGCACTGCAGCTTGTCAAAAATACCCAAGCTGACTTCTCCATCCTCCGTCTCCAAGACAACCATGCCGCTTTGAGCATTTTGTATCAAGCATGCTCTGAATTTAGTATTTTTTAAAGTCGATCCGCCGTCTTTTATCACACGACACACAGAAACGCGTACGGGGACTTCTCTTCTGCAGGACTGCAGACCGCCGCAGCTGCAAAACACACTCCACATTCACTCTCACACACTAGATGTGCAAAGTGATGTTGTCTGTCCGAGAGTCACGCAAAGTATTTAAAGACAATTAACTAGCAGAGGCCAACAAGGGTTTGTGTTAATGCAAACGAGAATTTAGTGGTGTGTGATGGCATGTGCCCAGAAGACAGCCTCGGCTACCTCCATGCATTCTGTCTGGTGCTTTCCAAACAAGGAAGACCATCCACGGTACGGTGCTCTCTCCCTTTCTCTTCACCTTCTACACCTCAGACTTCACCTACAACACCAGCAGCTGTCACCTCCAGATGTTCTCTGATGACTCGGCCATTGTCAGCTGTGTGTCTGAAGGGAATGACCAGGAGTACAGGTCAGTCATCGTGGACTTGGTGGACCAGTGTGAGTGTAACCACCTTCGCCTGAACAAGGAACAAAGGAAACGGTGATTGACTTCCACAGAAACACTCCTCCTCACTCACCAGTAAACATCCAGGGAGCAGACATTGAGGTGGTGGATACCTTTAAGTACCTGGGTGTTCACCTCAGCAGCAAACTGAACTGGTCCAACAACACAGATGCTGTGTGATTTATGCTTCTCCGTCTGTGTCAGTGCGGAGACACGCAACGCCATTATCCGTCCTTGCGTAGGGCTCCGGCAGGCACGCAAGTACGTACGGAGTCGAGCCCACTTTTCTAAACATCCGTCGAACGAGACGGATTACGCAAGCTTGTGATTGGTCAGGACGCCGCTGTTGTTTACAGCGCCGCCATTGCAAAGAGAGCCGAGGATAACTAGCAGCAGACACGGAGAAGCTTGAAGAAGACCTCGCGAAAAAACTCTAAAAATATGAACGTTTCATCCTCCCGTGACTGGAGGAGTGAAAAGATGCGCAGCAAGCGTTTTATTTGTGGACAGAAATGACAGGAAACGTGGGTTTAGAGGTGGGGAGCGCATGAAGAGGTGGAGGAGAATGAGAGACAAATATGTCCGTGTTAAAAGTCTCTTATAAACACAAAAAACACAATATAAACACACGATCTTGGACCGATACATGACAGGATACCACAGAACAGCGCTACGCCCTCTGTTGTCCTGGCAGGGAATTGCTTTGCAACACTCTCCAGGAGACGGAGAAGTATGAGAGCAAAACGCTTCCGTCAATCCGTGCGTGTCTGTCCCTTGTGGAACTGACGGAGAAGCATGAACCAGGCTTAAGAAGGGCCAAAGCTGCCTCCACCTCCTGAGGAGGCTGAGGTCCTTCGGCGTTCATTCCCAGCTGCTAAAACCCTTTTATCAGTCTGTGATTGGCTCTATTATCCACTGTGCTGTGGTCTGTTGTGGTGCAGGCAGCTCTGGCTGAGACAGGAAGAGAATGAACAAGCTAGCTAACTAAGCTAGCTCGGTTCTGGGCTGCCCGCTGGATAAAGCTGAGGAGACGTGTGAGAGGAGGATGCTGGGGAAGATGACCTCCAACTTAAAAAACCCTCCCACCCAATGTGGAGACCATGGGCAGCTCCTTCAGAGCAGGGTTGGGCATCGAGCATCGACTGAAACCGGGACCAGCTGTTAGTTTTTCCCTGAATCATTCAAAGTTTTTTTTATTTCGATTCCTAGAATGCCGACCGGAAGAGGAATCCGCGGCCGATCTCCATTGAAAAATAAACACGATCTGCTAATTGTGATCAACGCTTTTCAGAGCTGATCACACCAGCTGTCTGTGTGCAGCACCGAGCCCCCCCTCCCCCCACCCAGATATGAACAAACGTGTCTGCCGAACTTTTACTCCGTGTTGTAAACTTTAACTCCTGCAGCGTGGAGGAAACGTGTTAAATACGTCAACACGGTGGATCTAATAGCCAGGAAAATAGATAAGTAGTAAGTATTAGTAAGTACTTTTTATTGACGTTGATACTTGATTTTTTTGGTTAGGGTTAGAGTTATGGTTAGGGTTTGTGTCATGTAAAACACCGTAAAATTAGCCTACGGGTAGGACGTTTTGCCAAAGTAGGAGGTTTTCTCAGAACACCGGGCCGACCCGAGGGCCTCGGGCTTCAGTGCAGGGCTCTAGTCAGAAACAAACACACGGGTTGTGCTGCAAGTCTGTTTCTTTTTTTCTCCAAAACACGTTTTTGTCTAAATGAAGGTGATGTTGTTGTTCATAGAATTAAAATTCATGTTGAAGTTAAGATTATTTCATCATGTAGGACCTGTGGTTAGCCGGCTCATGTAAAGCACGTCGTGTCTTGATAGAATTGGAATCGGGAATCGATAGGAACCGGAATTGAAACAAAGAACTGGAATCGGAATCGTTCAAAATCAAACGATGCCCAACCCTACTTCAGAGGCGGACGGAGACATCTCAGATGTAAAACAGAACGCTACCGTAGGTCATTCACCCCCTCTGCAGTCGGAGTGTCTAACTCCTCAGTACACTGGCATTATCCTGGTACGCAGCCCCATTTATAAACATTTAAATAATGATCTTAAATAAGATTCAATGAAAAACAAAACAAAAAACTAGGGTTAAAGAATTAACTAGGGTTAATCAACGTGCTCTAATTAAAGGTGACAGGACCGATGAACTACCAGCTTGTGAACAACACAATCACCTGCCATTAAAACAGATTTTACTCAGTTAGAAACACGTAATGAAAAACTAATGAATAGACTTGACGTTTGCAAGCCAGACGCTTATACCAACCTGACAACCATTAATCTCAAGGTCCTGAAGTTTACCAGCTGCACTGAGAAGAAACAAGCAAATTAATGTAAAACATGTCGTTTGTGTTAATAAGGCCAGCAAATCAATATACTGTTGCGTTTCCCTTCCCTTAAATAGGTGTCACATCCAATAAAAACGTAATGAAGCCATAATTAGTTTGCAGAGTCTTTCTGCGACTCTACGCATCCTTCCAGAAAATTCTCCAACAATACCAGAAACCTGGTTTCCTCGTCTCTACACCAGCCAGGACTTGCAATCTCCTGCAGGAAATAGCCAAGCTGGACGTCCTAACCATAGCCCTGCAACGGTGATTGATCCGGCTGATAATGGCACTTCCTGCCCGCTCTTTTTTCTCCTGACAGGCACAGCAGGGCTGAGTGGAGCTGCCACAGGCCGTTTGCTGCCTGCCTCCTGTGATCTGCTGCATCACCACTGTGATTAAAATGTCATTATGGCGTGCTCATTACTTCCTCTGTGGCCACCGGTCATGACACAAGCCTGTTTTTAATCGTGCGTAACAAAGAGACAGATCAATAAATTAGCCACGTGTAGCTGATGGGCTGAGCCCTTTTGGATGAACCCTGAAGGTCGAGCAGCAGAGAACGGTCAACGCAGTTTGGACAAATTAGATCTCTACTATGGGATGCCATTTGTAAAGTCAAACAGTCATCTAACAGCAATATTTTTGGTTATTTAGCATATCATAAGAGAAAAAAATTGAGAGTTCACTTTTTCGAAGTCATATTTTCTCCATGTTATTCATACATTTATAAATGTTAAAGTTTCCAAATAAATATTTAGTTAGCAAGCTAAATATTTAATTTATAGTTAAATATTTATGTTGCAAACTAAATATTTAGGTCTGATCTAAATACTTAGTTTGTAAAATAAATATTTAATTCACTAACTAAATATTTCATTTACTAATTAAATATTTATTTTGGAACTAAATATTTAAATTGTACAATAAATATTTAATTTGTAAATTAAATATTTAATCTGTAAATTGAATATTTATTTTCAAAAAAATATTTAGATCCCAGCTAAATATTTATTTTGGAGCTAAACATTTAGTTTGCAAACTCAGTATTTGGGAAATAAATATTTAAGTCTGACCCAAAAATAATAAATATAGTGTGGAGCTAAATAACATCGTGGAAAATAAATATTTACCTCCGGTTCTATTCTTCTTCAGCCAACACGTCGGACATGTTCAGAAGAATAGAACCGGAGATAAAACAAGTTCTGGTTCGGAACAAGTGTTTATAAAGAAGTTAGCGAGATCCAGCTTTTATTTTGGTAACCAACTTCTGCTTATTGGCAAGCAAATTTGCATATTAGCTAAATGTTTAAGTACCGGCTAAATATTTATTTTCCACAATGTTATTTAGCTCCACACTATATTTTATATTTTTGGGTCAGACTTAAATATTTATTTCCCAAATACTGATTTTGAAAACTAAATGTTTAGCTCCAAAATAAATATTTAGCTGGGATCTAAATATTTATTTTGGAAAATAAATATTTAATTTACAAATTAAATGTTTAGTTCCAAAATAAATAATTAGTAAATTAAATATTTAGTTAGTGAATTAAATATTTATTTTACAAACTAAATATTTAGATCAGACCTAAATATTTAGTTTGCAACATAAATATTTAACTATAAATTAAATATTTAGCTTGCTAACTAAATATTTATTTGGAAACTTTAACATTTATAAATGTACGAATAACATGATGAAAATATGACTTCGAAAAAGTGAACTCCCAATTTTTTCTCTTATGATTTGCTAAATATCCAGAAATATTGCTGTTAGATTATGACTGCTTGACTTTACAAATGGCACCCCATACTCTACTACTGTGGTTTATCTTTGATTATCTACTAAAGAACAACAGAACAGATTGGTTTTAATCCCTGAATACGAAACGGTGGTTTCATTCTTTCACCGACTGATTTCAGCACTTAAGTGAACAGCTACATTGTATTTGTTTGTCTTCATGCTTCGAGTGGGTGGCAGGGCTGCATACCAAACAGGAGCAGCAGCTGAAGGCAACAGTTCACCGCAGGGCTCGAAGGGGGAGAAAAACGACGTTCTCACCGAAACGAAGCAGTGGGGAACGGATGAGCGTCGACGCGCAGAGGCCTCGCTTGTTAGACGCTGCCATTTTGAAGGACACATTTTTTAGACGCTCTTCTCTTTGTTGCTGTCGTTTTCTTTCCTTGCCGACGGGTTTTTCCTGACTGGTGTTACTCACACCTGTCGGACGTGCGGTAAAACGGCGAGGAGAGCAGGGGCGTGTCCAGGGAGTAGCCTGGGGTTGCACATGCCACCCTTAGAATCTGACTGGCCACCCCAGGTGCCACCACACTAAGTTCCAGTTTAAATTGACTTTACATTGTCGACAAAAGGCTTGGGTTGTAAACTCCAAAATAGTGTGTGGTTGCCAAGGCATGTAGTATTAATATTATTTAATATGTTTTCATGTTCACATACATAATATTTAGAGTCCCACTCAACTCCAGTTGGTGGCAGTAATGAACAAGAAGTGACTTGCTAACCACCACAAAAGTAGAAGATGAAAAAAAAATGGTGATGTGCAATGTGAAAGTCAAAAATTCACTAGAAAGTAAATAAATAAATAAATAAATGATTTGTGTAAATAAATACATAAGCATAACCATTGGTGCCACCTATGAATAAACAAGTACCCCACATGGGCCACCCCATTTTGAAAGTCCTGGACACGGCTCTGGAGGAGAGCAGTCGATGATGAGGAATAACACACTGTAGCCTCTAAGGTGATGTGACAGACTAAGGTCTGGGCAGAGTGAGAAATGATGGACTACGGGGGGGGGGGGGGGGGGGGGGGGGGGGGGGGGCTATACCCCCACTGGTCACATTATTAGGTACACTTTGCTGGTAATGGTGTGGACCAGAGAAGGTGTTGAACTATTCTTCAGAGGTTCTGGTTCAGATTAACAAGATAGCATCACATGATCGCATTCATGATGTCATTCTCCTTTTCCACCACATGCGCTCCAACTGGTTCAAGACACACATAAGAATAAGTGGGCGGTACTTCCGACATATCGGCCAATAGCTGCTGATTTAGCCCCTAGAGGGAGTAGCCCTTCACCTGTGTGATCAGGTAAGGCGTTGATCAAAAGGTTGAAGATAATATGAGGAAGTTATGGTGAGAAAGAGATGCATATGAAGGAAAAAGAGTTTTCAGCTGTATTATGTTGGATTGTGGATGTAAGAATTGCTGTGTGGACTATTTTAGTGGAGTTCTTTTAATGGACCCTTGTGGATGTAAACAAAGACCTTCCATTCCGTCGACAGATTTGTCCAATCGCCCAACCTTATTAGATGGAAGTAGCCATCAGAAGGGTGGTGGTGGTGGTCCTAAAGGGTTGGACGTGATCAGCAGCAATACTCGGGTAGGCTGTGGCGTTTGAACCCGGCTCTGATCTGTGGGCGTCCACGCTTTGGTGACCCAGTTTGAACGAACGCCCCCAGCAGCACCCGGTGTGGAATGAGTCCCCCCTGTTCTCCGCTGACATCGCGAGAGTCTGCTCCTCACACCTGCTGCTCAAATCTTCTCCTTTTCAGATCAACCAAGAGAAGGTTGAGTGAAACTCCCAGAAGAACCTGAACTACTCAGCAGCAACCTCGCAACATTCATTCAAATCTCGCTTTCCTCTCATTTCTGATGCTCAGCTTTGAACTTCTGCATGATGTCACCATGCCTAGGTGCCTAAACAGGTGAGTTTGCTGCCGTGTGATTGGCTGAGTATATTTTACCCATCACATGACCTGTCACCCGTCTCCTCATTGCACCAACAACCACAAATTGTATTGATCATTGCACACAACATGTGTGTGTGTATGTGAGAGAGAGGGAGAGAGGAAGGGAGGGAGGGGGGGGGGTGACACTTTAAGATATCACGAGATTTCCTCCGGTAACACCAGCATGTGACCATGCGTGTAAAAATAAGGCTGAATATGAGACTCGTTATTTAAACAAGGGGTGTAGCAGCGGCAGCAGCCGTACTCGGTGCTGGTCCAACGGAACCGTGCTGCTGCTGCAGAGCCGCTCCTGCACGCTGATGCTCTCCTTCAGCATCATGAAAACGCACGAGTCGCGGGTTTAAACCTAGAAAGATAAATCCACGCTGCGCGATTTTTAGAATTTCCACCAAACGCGTAGCAGGACCGCGCTCCAGCAGCTCGCTGCGTTTCTGATGGGACATAAAAGTTGGAGCCAGTCGCCTGTGGCTTGGCTGACATGGAAACATGGCGGAGGCGCTGGTCAGCGGCGTTTTCATTTACCTTCCCAGCCCCTGAGTGAACTCTCCGTGCCTGTTTGCGCTGGACGGAGGTGGTTAGATGAAACACCCACAAAACTCACCGGGACGCCCGCAGCAGCAGCCGCGGTGGTCGCGGTGAGGTTTGTGGTCTTGAGAGTGGCCGAAATAAAAATGAAAGACACAAACAAGTCCCGTTTTCTGCCTCAAACCACAACTTAATGAGTTCAGATAAATAAAAACAGGAGGCGACGCCGCGACAGGATCCTCCAGCAGCAGCAGGAGGATCTGGAGCTCCACAGCGAGCAGTTTGGTGGTCCGAGAGGAGGTCACACACATCCACACTACGCCTCCTGCCGCTGCTGCTGCGGGGGAGATGGGCACCAGAATAATCCGATTACAGGATTGGGAACCTACCTTCAGGTCCTCTGCTGGAGCATTCCAACCAAACCGGCCCCGAGAAGAAGCCGACAGTCCCGCTTCTTTCAGCCCCAAAACATCCAGCGCCTCGGGAGCTATTTCCAAGCGGCCGGTGGACGGTGTGTGAGCAGCGGATCTGCGCGTTTGTGTGCGCGTGCGGGTGTGTGTGTATGAGTGAGCGAGTGGGACAAATAGGAAATGCGTCATCATTGATGGACCCAACGTTTTGTAGTCCTCTGCTGCGGACAGAAAATGAAACTACACAATAAAACATTTTATTTTATGTATTATGATTAATAATGACAATAATAATAATAATACTGGTGGAACAGGACAAATTAGAAACAACATTTATTTCAGTAATCCAGTTTAAACTGAGAGACCATCTAAAGGAACCCTTTGCAGGTGTTTTTTATTCAGTAGCTGAGTAGTGTGGCAGGTTGAGTCTACAACAGTGAACCTTCTCGCAATATTCTGATTGTATGTAATTCTAAATGCAGGGTTTTTGTCAGCTGTCATCAATTATAACAAATAAAGGCTAAAATGTCTGGATTTGCATGAATTGAGTCCGTCTCATAGATGAGTTTCACATTTAAAGGTTAAATAATTAAAAAGATTAACTTTGACACCATAATGTCACATGTAGTTAACTCTTTGACCATATCAGCTGGAAAAACATGGG
>NC_091749.1:67561234-67591234 GCF_043380555.1 Nothobranchius furzeri
GAATATGCTTTATTTGTGCACTTCAAAAAAGAATGCCAACTTTAATTTCACCGAAATTTTTTTTTATTTAATTTCATTCTGAAAACTTTATTAGTCTTAAAATATGAACAAACAAAATCATAGCTCACATTTAAATGAATCGAGGTAGTTTAATTTGGCGCACATTGTTTTGTTGTTGCTGATCTATCATCAATTGTCTGTTTTAACATTTCTTCATTACTTCACCGGAAAATATCACGGAGATTAAGGATTTACAAACGTCCCGGGGTCAGGCAGCAGCTCTAACAAATGCAGTTAGCCAAGTAGGTCAGCTGCTGGATATAAAATACAATCAAACTTTCTAGCAGGGGTCGCACCACAAAAAAAAATGAAAACACCAATCTGTATAATAATAATAATAATGGCACTATTATTATTATTATTATTATTATTATTATTATTATTATTATTATATACAATGCATACATTTCCATTTAGCTGCTGAATAATAACAAATAAATAAATTGTTAATTTATATATTGTATATTCACTAATTATATACATCATTCTAATTTTAGTTAATTAGATCAGTTAATTTCTAAATCTAAATTAAATCTAACATAACATCGCCATCTAGTGGCCCGAAAAGGAACAACTGAGGAACAGAAATCCAAATTCACCTGAACATCGTTCAGATTCATCACCAAATTCATCTGTTGTAGTGATGCCCCCGCATTGCTTTTCTCATAATTCGACATCTCGTTCAAACTTGAATTGTCTGAAGAGGTTGTATTCTCCCTTGAAGACCAATTAAAAAAACTTGGTAATGACCTAAAAGTAAGAAAATAGCTGCGGTGATGGGAGAGCTGGGCTATCAGGTAGCCCACTGACCTGGAGTGGAGGATCCTCTGTCCCTCAGCAACAAAAGCTACTGAACCACCCTCATCAGTTGAGCATGGCCAGCCAGGCTCGTCATCTGGTTAGTGCTGCTCAGAGAACCAGTGCTTCCCATAAGGGCTGGCTGGTCAGGCTAGAGATTTCCACCAACAGCAAAGGGGTGTTTAAACAATGTTAGTCTATTCAAAATTATTGCAAAAATTTGTAAATAAAAATGTACAATAGTTTGTTTAAAATAATCCCAATTATCAGTATTTTATCTTGAAAGTTTTTTTAAAAAAAATCAATACCACCACAACCACCGGATGTTTGGATACGAATAGGAATCAATCAGATTGACGACGTTTTGTAAAAACGGCGTATGTGTGCGCTTGTTAACCCAGTAAACACATCTGTGTACATCTGTGTTAACCTTTAGTACATTTAGAACCACCCGTGTGCTTGCAGAACGTGTTTCCTGAACAAGTAATACCTTTTCTAAAGCACCTTTCAGCACAAAGTGAAACTAGAGCCTTATTGTCATTCGGAGCAAAACAAAGTTTCACATTGTGATAAACAAGTGGTCTGATGTACTACGCCTCATGTCATGTGACATCAGGTAAATACTGACTGTTTGCATAATGAGTTCAACTCCTTGTAGACTGTTGTCCACACACACGTCGGGCCTTAAAGCATCTGCAGCCAGAACAGTGAAAAGAAACATTCCTGTTAATCGCTAATACACACATGTAGGGTGGTTAGAACAGGAGGAAGTTAGCCCGCTTCAGCTTGATTTTCTTTTAATTAAACAACATCCAGGCTATGGAAAAACAAACTAACTGTATTAAAAAAGCCTTTTACAAACATTATTTTCTCTACAAAAGGAAAGCAATCCCTCAGTAAGCCTCACATCTCTGGGCTGACGCCCTCCTTTACTTAAAATCCTCAAAGACAACAACCGCAAACCCCAAAACAACTAACGTATGCTGAAATGTTTATGTATGTCAGCTGTTTAGCTCAGTGGAAAGATCATTTACTTTTAATAAAATATAGACAGAATTCTAAATGAACAAAAATGCAACGAGCTAATAAGAGTACAGGATTACACCGAAAGGCCCAAAGTGCATCATGAGGACAATTGATGTATTAATTATAATTAATTAATAATTAATTATATGTATAAATTAATTGTTTCTGGGAAATAAAGGACTTGTTTGGTACCATGCAGCTGGAATGTGCATGCTGGTCCTTCAGGTAGGGAGTCAACACGTTCCTAATGGCAAGGCAGCTTTATTTATAGAGCAAATTTCAAACACAGAGGCAATTCAATGTGCTTCAATGGGTCCCAAATAAAAATTCCAATTATTTTGTAGAGTTTTAGAATGAGTTAATAAACCTAAACCTTTTTTTTAATTAAATATCAGTTGAAACTTGAAGAATGTTGTCACGTTGAATAATACAACGTTTTCAAATTGTGAAATAAGTGTTATGCTTGATGACTGTGAAGAAACAAATTTGGACACTTGTTTAGCAACTGGAGCTTTGATCTTTGTTCTTTCACAAACTGTTATGTAAATAAAATCTTAATCAACAAACATTAAATAAATGTTTAAACAAGCACAAGTTCTCAAGCCAAGCAGGAAACCAGAAAACAAGCATTCATAAACTACTGTATTGGAATGTTTATTGTGTGGAGGTGTGTATGTATGTATATATATATATATATATATATATAGAGAGAGAGAGAGAGAGAGAGAGAGAGAGAGAGAGAGAGAGAGAGAGAGAGAGAGAGAGAGAGATAGATAGATAGATAGATAGATAGATAGATAGATGATAGATAGATAGATAGATAGATAGATAGATAGATGATAGATAGATAGATAGATAGATAGATAGATAGATAGATAGATAGATAGATAGATAGATAGATATACCGTATAAACTTAAATTGAATTGAAATAAATACAGGCTGTTCTACAATAAACCACTAGGTGGCACCATCTAACAGTGAATACAGCAGTCACTAATAAATCACCAGGCTTTAATATTGAAATTGGCTTTTACTCTGAAGCAAAAAACAAGAGAAAAAACAGCAATGTGATGAAAATCGTTATGACTGGACCCTAAAATGAGAAAAGACAAGAGCATAATAATAATAATAATAATAATAACAACAATAATAATAGAAGTAGTAGTAGTAGTAGTAGTGTATAATAATAATCGTTGAGTTCAGGGAAGGTAGGAGATGTTTGGTCTTCAAGAGTTTCTTAAAGATAAACAGGGATGCCCCTATTCATTATGTTCTTCAACGAGCAAAAATACAAATACGGTAGATGAATAACATCACATAAAATGTTTGTTTTTAGCTGTGTTGACAGTTCTTGGGAAAAGTCTTGTTGGCACTCTGCATCCAGACTGGGGCTTTACAGTAAAGCCCCGGTCTGGATGCAGAGTAAAGCCTTTACTGGATCATCCACTCAAACTGCAGTTCATTTCATTTCAACCTTTGCCTTTGGTGTATTTTGTCAGCTGGAAACCTGTAAAAATGTATTGTCCTTTTGTCTGTTTGTGCAGCCTACAGCGCTGCACGGTTTTTACCACAGTAATAAAATTTGTTTTGACGCCAATGAGCTCCATTTATTGACAACTGACAGCTAACAACGGTGGTGGTGGTGGGGATGGGGGCGGGGGCTTGGGTGTGTGACATCACGGGTTCTATACAGTCGTATAGGCCAATTGTTGAAGGTTCCCTACTAACACAGGTCTGTTGCAACAACGTTGTCGCAACGTATTTTCTGACACCTTGTGATGTTGCAGGAATATCGTATGTTACGTAGTAGCGACTTCCAAAGTGAAATTCCGCTACGACGTTGTCAGAACGTCACATAGGGCGTTGCTGGAAGGTTGTCGCGACATATCCACGACTTTACTGCGATATTGTGACAACATTGCTATTGTAACGTTGTGAAAACATACCAACTAAATGTTTGTGGCATGTTGCAGAGACGTTTTCAGGTTGACTTTTTTGCCACCTTCATTATGTAGATACCACAGGAAATTATATTGCAAAACTAATGACAGATTAACAGCAAAAACAACCAGAATGGCAAAACAAATGTATAAAAACCTTAAAAACAAGTAATATAGGACAGCGGTGTCTTGATTTCATTTAAAAAATAAGCTCTACTGCATATGTTTAGTAGTAGGCAGCAGGATCAGATGTAATTTCACAAAGGATGGACAATAAACTGACTTTTCAGCTTTTTATTACATAAAGCTTTGACATTTTCATACACAATTTAAACAAAACATTTTTATAGCGCCTCTCAAAATAAAAATCACAAGGCGCTTCAAAAATATAAAAATAAATTATCAAAAATATTATATCTTATATATATTTGTATATGATGGACCACCTGCAGCTGCTGGTGCCACGAAACTTTCGAGCAAATGTCGTCTACTGGGTTCATGGGGCGGCGGGGACGGGACACTTTGGCAACAGCAAAATGGTGCGACGGCTTCGGCGGAGGTTCTACTGGCCGGGACTAACACACAGGATAATAAACAGGAATGGGGAATGGACAAGCACACACACACACACACACACACACACACACACACACACACACACACACACACACACACACACACACACACACACACACACACACACACACACACACACATACACAAACACTGAGCAGGGGACTAACACACACACACGTCGAGCTGGGGACAAAGAAGCTGGGGACTACAAGGACACAGAATGTAAATGAGACCTGGAGGGGCTGGGGATGAATGAGATGACACAAGACCTGGGAGGAATAGACTTAAAGGACTACCAACATAAGAAACATAATGGACACAGACAAAGGACACATGAGGGCGCTATGAGACACAAAAGGGGAATCTAAAGAGGGATGGAGGACATAAGGAGACACATGGGGAAGACACAGAGACCATGACAGGAGTGACAGATTGTAAACGACTGCATTCATTTGCAGCATTTTTAAAAGGAGAAAACATGGCAACCCCCTCAGCCAGAGTAAGAAATTAATGAAACCTTCCCTTCAACATGACTGAGACATTAGACTGTTTTATGCTTATTACCCTGAAACATTATTACTTATTGCACCTTTAAATAAATAACACCACTTGATTCAAAGGCTTTTACAGCATCCACAGAAATGTTATATTTTCTCATTTTAAATGATCCACATTACATTAAAAATGGGGCAAACAGGGAGAACCAGACTGTAACGCTTCATGTTGTAGGTCTGTTAGTAATTATAGTCGTTTGCTTTTTAATTGCATTGTTCTAATTTAGACAGAGTTGCAGAGCGGCGCTCTGAATTAGCCCTTTTATAATCAGTACTGAACTGCACGAGTATCTCTTCAGCCCACTTAATTACTAACAGTTTTTTCCTGGAATTAGAACAACACACGCTGTTTTCTTCTAGTCTGAGCGGTTTGATGGTTTAGGAAACAAAACAAGCAGATGACTGCGGTGTAGAAGACGTAGGAATGGGCCAAACGTTATTGTTCTGTTTGTGTAAGAGGTGGCAGGTATGTGTGGAGCTGCTCGCACATGCAAGAGGAGAACAGCTGAGTGCCTGACGTGCAACCTTCATGTTGTGAGGCAACTCTGCAGCCAACTGCAGCTTTACAGCCACTTATTAATCTGGTTTGAAGGAAGACAGTAATAGAAAAAACATTATACTATTACAAAACCTGAACACCTTCTGATCAACACTGACAAACACAGCAGTGGTCAGTTGTAACAGCTGGTAACTAAACTGATTCGCTAAATAAATAATTTCAAAACCCCTACTATTTACAGAAACAGCATCCACCATAACACACTGGATAAGTAGGCCTCTAAGTTTCTTTAAAAACCCTAACATTTAGTGGCCTTGTAGAGTAAAAAGAGTTTGAATACCAACCGGTCCAACAAAGGAAGCAGCTAATGGAGACCATAAACCAGCTGAGTACAAAGCATCATGTGGATTAGCCTCCTGTTTACGTAGATGTCTGTAGACCTGACACAATTTAGTTTTGCATTAAATAGCGAACTTTTTGCTCTCTGATGAAAAAGCTAATGTGAACACTGATGCAGGCCTGCCTGTACAGCTCCAACTATCTTCTTCCCTCACATACATGTTCTTGTTACTGTCTTTTTCTGCTTTTCCAGGTCCCGGAGGCAGCAACACTAACAGGGAAGGCCAGACCATCCTCTCTCCAACCACTTCCCCAAGGCATTCCCAGGCTCAACTAGAGATATAGTCTCTTCTGTGTGTCCTGGGTTGACCTTGAAAAGTCTCATCCAAATGTTTGGGGGCCTCATCCTGTCTCTTAGGCTAAGTAGAACTCTTAGTACTAGTGGAAGAGCCATTGAACAAGGCTAAACCATGCTGTGTAGGTACTAACAGGAAAGGTCCATAATGAAAAGATCCCATCATTCTAAGTTGTCCTCATTTCATGTCCAGAGTCCTCTGACTCTGAAAGGCACTATACAAGTGTGGGTCATTCATCATGTAGATGGAAAACCTCATGGAAACAAAGGGTTGTATTGTTTTAATGGGCAGCAGACGTTTTCATGCTAAATGAAATAAAAACCAAACCCAACATCCGGGCACGGTTTACTGACCTGATTATTGAGCAAGGTGGTGTAACGTCCAGCAATGGTCAGTTTTTAGGTACAGTTTGATCATTCAACATCTGGTCAAAATGGAGACACGAGACCGCACGTGTTCCCTTTAAATCAGCCTGCCTTCATCCCATCAGCTGGAGCTCAGAGCCTGTAGCTCTGAACACAGATAATGAAGTGTCAATAACAATGTTTCCCAAGGTTCAAGCTTGAACTTCTCGTCCTACAGGACTCTTCATGCCTCCAAAGAAGTGAACACTCGCAGCTCGGATCAGTTGCTAAATCAAAGAATGATTTCCTAAATTAAATATGAGCTTCAACAACTTTTAAGCTAGATAATCAGTAAATAAATGTTTGTTTATTGCTACTTATAATAATTATAATATGATTGTAATGCTTTCATTAATCTGTGCTCATTGATTTAAGTTAGAAATGAATGTTATGTTTTGATTACATTGATTGAAAAATGTTTCAGCATGTTTATGACACGGTCATCACCATTTGCACTCACACGAGGACAAGTAAGGTAAAGTTAAACCCATGACACATAAATAGCCCTTTACCCCAGATCAGAGCATCCGGATCAGGGAAGGTGTGTTTCTGAGTTGTCTTGATAATATTCCTCAACTTGTCAACCTCTGGTTGGCTACGCAAATCATAACATGAGAACATTAAAACTGGATCACGCTGGTGATTCATCAGTTCTTGAGAAAAGCTTCAGACCGACCATCAGAAGCAAAACCTCTTTAACCATCAAAGCTTTTGACACGTCGTCAAAACCTTTTTGCACCTGCAAAGCTGATAAAGTTAACAGTTCCTGCAGAACAAGCTGATATTGTTCTGACTCCTTCAGAGTCCCAGACGTGCGGTTCCATCCGTCTGTCGTGACCCGAGACATCTCTGGACTGAAGGGTCGGTGCCACGGTATTCTACAGCCCTCCGGTGCCAGAGGTCGTCCGACCTCTCTGACCTTCAGATCCACCAAGAGGGTCTCCGAGAACGGGTGAAGTAGACATACAGATTGTGTCTGATGTGTTTTTGATAATAATCAACTTCTTAGCTTAACGCAAACCAAATTCTTTTACATCCAGAACTCAGCTCTCCGAGATACGGAAGTTCTGACCAACATCACATTCACACACAGGTTCATACATCACATCTAGTTCCATCCATCACAGTAAATGTTAGTTAACTTGTCATGTTTTAATTGTTGGTAAAATCAATTCTTACTTTTATAAACCTGACTCTTTTCTGAATCAAAACAAAGTGTTTACAATCCCCTAATAAACAAAGAATCCTAGAATCCTCTGATTAACACAATAGATAGATAGATAGATAGATAGATAGATAGATAGATAGATAGATGATAGATAGATAGATAGATAGATAGATAGATAGATAGATAGATAGATAGATAGATAGATAGATAGATAGATAGATAGATAGATAGATAGATAGATAGATAGATAGATAGATAGATAGATAGATAGATAGATAGATGATAGATAGATAGATAGATAGATAGATAGATAGATAGATAGATAGATAGATAGATAGATGATAGATAGATGATAGATAGATAGATAGATAGATAGATAGATAGATAGATAGATAGATAGATAGATAGATAGATAGATAGATAGATAGATAGATAGATAGATAATCTTTATTGACAGACTCTTAGGTCCAGATAAAATACATATAAAACAACAGATCAATGAAACAAAATAGATAAATAGAATAAAAAGATAACAGCATAAAATTGAATAAAAATCTAAATGTAATTAAAAGCTTTACTATAAACTGTTCCACACAAGGTTAACCACACAAACACTTCAACCAGTATTTCCTTATACTGGAGAAATAGCGACAACTGCTCACAGTAGGATCAGTGATTGCTAAAATTATACTGTTGGCAGAGCTATCCAGTCGGCCTATAAAAGTGAATATGAGTTTTCTTAAAAGAGCTTTAAAAGTACAAACGCCTGCTGTTACAAACATCTGACTGGCACTGCCCCCTCTGGGTATTTTATGTATGATCCTTAAGGCATCGTTGTATGCAACTTGCAGCTTGTTCATGCTGCTTTGATTGTAGGATGACCACAGTTGGGCTGTATAAAGAGGAGTACAATATGCTTTAAATAAAGCCACCTTAACTGGAGGTGAACAAAAACCAAACTTACGAGCTATAGCGTTAGCTTGTGCATACAGCTTACAGCACTGTCTGTGGATGTCAGCATCATCACGCATTTGATCAGTTATAAAGTGGCCAAGGTATTTCACCTTCTCACACACATTAAGATCACTATTAGACAGTTTGAACACTTGAAAGTTTAGCTTTTTATCCTGCTTGGTTCTACATATCAAGATAGCACTTTTAACAGCATTATACTGAATATCGTACTGCACACCATATTCAGAGCAGATATTCAGGAGCTGCTGTAAACCAGCACTACTTGGACTAAAGACCACCAGATCATCAGCATACATCAGATGGTTGATCAAAGTTGTACCCATCAAACATCCTGTGTTACAGGCTCTGAGCTGCACAGACAGATCGTCAACATACAGATTAAATAAGATAGGAGACAGAATTCTACCCTGCCTAACACCATTACTAACGCCAAATGGTGCAGAGATGCTGGCACCCCATTTAACCTGTATCGTCTGATGAGCATACCAGTAAGACAGGATTCTCACAATAAACCCAGGGACCCCCCGTAGCTTTAACTTAATAAAAAGTTTTCTGTGGTTTACACGATCAAAAGCCTTAGAAGCATCAATAAAACACATAAGGACAGAAGAATTTCTATTTCCGTACCAATTGACCATTTCTTTAAGTGCGTATATACACATGTCAGTACCATGTTTTGGCTTAAAGCCAAACTGATTATCCAAGGAACTGAGGTACACAGTGACTCTATCAAATATGATTCTTTCAAGAACTTTAGATAAAACACTGGCTAGTGCAATCGGCCTATAATTATCCATACTGGTCACCTTCCCAGATTTCTTCTTAATGACTGGAACAAGCAGAATTGCCATCATTGAGTCTGGTAGTATGCCATGAATCATGAACCCTGTAAAACATAGAGCTAAAAGGGGAGCTAGTCTTTGGCTAGCATATTTCAAATGTTCTGCACTAATGTGATCCAGACCAGAAGCCTTATTATCAGCTAGTTTGTGAATAGCATCATGCACCTCATGGGTCGTTACACATATAGATTCATCATTAATTACAGAGCCATCCTCATGCTGGTCACCTTTCAAACAATTAAACAATGCATAATAATGATGTCTCCATAATGCTGCAATATTATCTTCCCCAGAAACACCTTCAACAGCACCTGGTAGAGATGATTTGCAATTATTAACTGTTTTCACATCTTTCCAAAAACCTTTGACATCATGACTCATAAATTTCCTGGCCATTGAATCTGCCCTCATGATCTGCTCATTTTTTGATATAAAACGAACAGCATACTTATATCTGGCATTTGCACGTTTTTTCTGTTCAAATTCCACACCCTGCCTAGGTCTCCCAACCATATCCCAACATTTAAAAGCTACCCGCGCTTCATCCTAATACATGGCAACATGTTCTTTCCAGCCAGGCCTGATATGAGGTTTCTGCTTATTCTTACCTTTGACATGAAAAGGTCTACCACTTTCATACAAAGCGTCCACTATATCCTCATACATAGAGCATAGATCACTTTTGTGTTTAAGAATCTTACAGTTGACATCTTCACACAGGATAGCCTCTTTAGCCACAGAGATATTGTTCAGGTATTGATCTGTATTATAACTATAACCCGATATGTCTTTGTCACTTAATGCTGCCCATTCTAATTTTATATTATCATAATTATTGACATAATTAACTCCCATTGTACTAGGCAGTTGTTCCACATTTATAGAGAAAGCAAGAGGTATATGGTCTGACACAGTTACCCCATATTTTATAGACATGCTATCCAAAGCTGCATGACCATCAGCTGTACTAATACAATGATCCAGCCATGATGTAGTATGCCAACTCTCACTAATATATGTGTAACTGTCTTTTGGCAACAGCACTTTGCTAGATAGAACAAGATCATTGTCTTCACACAACTGTATTAAGTGTTTAGCAAACTGAGATTTTTTATCTGAAAGATCAGCATTAAAGTCGCCCACAACATATATACTATAAGTACTGTGACTTTGAATAAATGCATTAATAAAAGCCAACCTACTAATATATTCCCCTTCATTTCCAGCAATTTCGTATGGAGTATAAATATTAAGGATAACAAAACTAACAATAACAATAAAGACCAGGCAGGATGATATTCTATATTTAGAGTATCACAGCTTATTGGTCATAAGTAGAGGTAATATATATATTGAGCTCTAAAAGCACTCAATTTACCAAACCCTACAGTGGGACCTTTACAGAGTACCTGGCATTAAGGAAACTAACCAATAAGATTATTTGTGTCTGAAACAGGAATAAAACACTAAACTCACATCAATATTTCTAATACACAGCTTTTAAATTTACTTCCACTTTCAAAATAACCTTTTGTGTCAGAACTAAGTATGTTTCTAGCTAAGGTAATCTAATTAAGGTAATCAAAACCAAGCAGTTCAGCGTCTGATTAATTCTAAACATTCACACATGCAAAACAAAAGGCGTTGAACTCCATTTTACCACCGACGAGCCTTTCAGCTGAAATACAGAACCTCATCAGCTTTCTGCTGATGGAAAATATATTCAAATCAACTGAGCAGTCTCTTCATTCCCATGATGAATGTGTTGAACTCAGACAGAATGAGCAACATGGATGTTTCCAGGAAAAATAAATACATTTCTTCTAAATAATCACGTAAAGTTAAGGACAATCTGTCCTCGCTTCGTGATTCAGACCACTGTCGCAGGAAATGTTCTCCAGTATGTCTTTTTGAATTGAAGTGTGTGTGTGTGTGTGTGTGTGTGTGTGTGTGTGTGTGTGTGTGTGTGTGTGTGTGTGTGTGTGTGTGTATTATTCTGCTCTGTCGGCGCGGCAGCCACTATAGAGCTGACTAATGCAGAAATAGACTGCAGGCTAAGCTTCTTTTTCCTGAAATGCCTAAAAAGTGAAGGCTGCGTTCCGTGGCTTTTTCTCTAAAATATCTATATTTCTCTTCATCCAGTGGAAAAGTGCGTCACCGGTGGGAAAAACACACAAACACACACCTACTCAAACATCTCAGATACATTGAGAAGGACTCAGCGCTGCCGCGTGCTCTGGTGAAAGCTAGTTATAAAAAAAACCTTTCACATGACAGTTTAATGTGTGTGTGTGTGTGTGTGTGTGTGTGTGTGTGTGTGTGTGTGTGTGTGTGTGTGTGTGTGTGTGTACGTGTTGTAAGTAAACAGGTCTGTTTGTTTTGGTGCTAATAGCTCCCTCGGACACATCTCATTATGTTGAAAAGGCGGCTACATTAAAGCGTCACCAGAACCTCTATCCGACCACTAACCATCATAATAAAAACCTTTTTTTTTAAATGTATCTTCAACATTAAGAAAAACATAATAAATACAACACTTTTTGTTGCATTTTAAAGTATTTGCGCGAGTATTTGTTTGAATAATTATAATAAAACTAAAACAATAATATTTACGATGAAGAATCACGTGTCTCGGTCAAGCTGGAAGGAAGGATACATTGAAACAGATTTTCTTCTCTGCCGACTGGGTGTTTGTCAGTTTTTGTCCTTTTAAAATCTGTGAGCCCGCGGGGTTGCCAAGTCTGCACTGAGCTAACGCTGCAGCGCCGGCATTAGTCATTCAGCACGGCTGGAAAAACGCAGCAGTGTTTTAATAATCTAAGCCAGTAACAAGCGTGACCTAAAAGTTATTTCTTGTAACCCTAAGAAGCTACAACACCTTTTTGCTTCACCCTAATATTGGGTAAAAAAGGCTAGAGGCTAACGTTGAGCTAACAATGCTAACGGTGAATTATAAAATATTGTCTCTAAAAAAATCTCAAGCTGCTTTTTTCAATTACCAACAACTCAATATTAAAGTGAAATGTATGTATCTACTTATCAACTAACTGTGTGTGACTCGTCTTCACTCGTCATCTAGAAGCTTCTCTTGCTGATCTGCAGCGGCCATGAAACCAGTGTTGCCAACTGTTTTTGACTGAAAGTAGCTGAAGTTCCCCCCAAAAGTCTTCTTCTTCTTCTTCGTGTTTATTGGCGGGTGGCATCTAACTTCTAGGTGCATTTCCGCCACCTACTGTGCTGGAGTGTGAGTCGGGGTAAGAGCGTATAAAAAAAAATTATAATAAATAAATAACTAAATTCTATTCAACAAACCACTGTGTTTTAGATACTCAATAACCAACCTATATTTCCTTTCTTCCCCATTTAGCTAATCCTTTACACTTATCACTCCACCTCCTACCCCCCAAAAGTCGCTAGATGTCGCCAGATGACGTCACGTGCTAATTTACATATTGATGACTCATCACGCCACATTGCCGTTCATTTTCCCCATAGCATCTAAAAGATTACATATGTATATATATATATATATATATATATATGTTGCCACATTAAAAGAAGTAAACTTGTAGTGATTAATTTATTTATATCTTCCAGTTAATTTCTGTGCTTGTTTCTATAAGATATCTAAAACCTGATCTGCTTGTTAAAGGGCTACTTTGGTCATCAGTGGGATCTAAGCATGCTAACAGGATAGGGTAATGGGTGTTTGCTGACATTTGCCTTCATTAAAGAGCAAGTCACTCCAAATCACCATTTTTTTGCTGATAAACTATGAGTGTCTGATCGTGCTGCAGACACGTGTAGTCAATAATTTGGAACTTTCGTTCATCTTAGTTCAAATTAAAATATTCTGCCTAAAACTGTCAGCAATGCATCCTCATCAGGTAAAAACTCAGCACTGCATTTGAATTTAAATCCGCCATCGCTATTGGCTAAGAGGTACAGTATGATGTTAGATGGTACATTATGATGTCACAATGTCGTGAGTGTGTGTATTTGTTAGCGGCTCCGCCCTCTCGGTCTGCTAGGCAACAACATTTGTTGCATTTTTCAAACAGGAAGTGGAAGTTGAGTAAGAATCTGGCAGGGGGTGACTTGCTCTTTAATGAGTCTGTTGATCTGGTCTTGAGCGAAGACGAGATGAGCCAAAAGGAAAACTCTGCATCTCGTTTATGGTGAAGCTCCGGATCTGGGCTTCCAGATCCCGAGTCCTCCTATAGGACGGCTGGATTCAGACTTGGAGGTTGGTGAGAAGCTCCGTCATCCGGGGCGAACTTGGATCTGCTGCTCCTCCTTAACAAAGGGAGTCGGTTTAGGTGGTGCTGATCAGGAAACCTCCTGGTCTTCTTCCTTTGGAGGTTTCCCAGATTCTGGGAGGAGACCCAGATCTTACTGGAGAGGTCATATGTCCCCTCTGGTTTGGGATCTTTCAGGAAGGGTTGGAGAAAGCCTCTGGGAAGAGGGAGGTCTGGGTTTCTGTCCTGGACCTGGTAGGCTTCTAATCCTGCATAGACTAATCTGGATGATCATCACCTGGAATAATCCCAAATTTATCCAAACCAGGACTTGTATGACTCATTTCTGCTGCTCACAGACCGTCTAAGTACATACAATCTTTAAATCAAAGATGGCGGATGACTTTAATAGTTTTGTGGTATTAGGTACCGTATTTGAACCTCTGAAGAAGTTGATGATATAAAGTCAGATTTCTTTTATTTTCACTGAGCTCATGCCTGCTAACCAGAGGGAACTCTTCAGACGTCTCGCTCTCTCGTTGGAGTTCTGCTTGATTGTTTCACTAGAGGTGATTAGGACAGTGTGGATTTACTGTCATGAGGCTGTCTAACTGTGTTAGAGCCATCAGGGATGAGACGGCAGAGATCGGAGCACGCACAGCAGCACGAGAAGACGCCTGATTGAGCTGTGGATGAAGGTCTTAACCTCCTCCTGCGTTACTGATGGAGGATGGGGTCGAGGATGGTTCTTCCTTTAATCAACATGAAGTCATTTGAGGGAGAGCTGTCCCGTGGTGACTCCCCGCTCCCCCATTCTTTGTTAGAGACACGGGTTCGATGTGCGCTGGGGGAGGATAGAGAGAGGCAGAGGAAGCAGTGGGAGGCAAGGGGGAGGATGTGGGGAGGCCATCTGCCACCGAGCATGCTGGGTCAGGAGGCTTTTGTTGTGAAGGAGTGATGAGACTGATGGATGGATGTTGTCACCTACCAACGGTTTAATCAAGTGAAAGTGTCCCAGCATGTGACATGTTTAGTTCTCACACACACACACACACACACACACACACACACACACACACACACACACACACACACACACACACACACACACACACACACACACACACACACACACACACACACACACACACACACACACACACACACACACACACACACACACGCCACCCACAGTGGCAGATAATGATTCTCCACATTTACTAAATAATTTATATGTTTATCTATAGATTAAACACGATTTTAAAAACCAATTAAGAGATGAAAAATGTTCGCAACATGCTGACTCTGCAGACCGACTTCCTGTGAATCATCAGAACATTTTAATTTACACCAGATTTGGATTATTTATGGATTAAATCACAAACTGTCAGCTCCTCATCCCTCACCCTCACCCCACTTCAATTCAGTCAGGAAAGAAAAAAAAACTGACAAGAATGTGCGCATGCGCATTCTCAAATTAAAGCAGCTGCGTCAAGTTGCATTGGCGGCGGAAGTCTAATTAAATTACTTTCAAAATAAAACAAGTACGTTTGAACCCCAACAGAAAAGTTTTTAAAATTAGAAAATACAAACAGTCAATAATTAAATACTAAAGCATCTGTTTTTATTGGGGTTTGTTGTTGCTGCTTTATAAAAAATACTTTTTCTGTTTCGGTGTACTCTGGCATTCCTGCTTGTGCCACTGTTGCCTCCTTTATGTTTTTGACTGATTTAATTGAAGCTGCTTGTTATTTTGCTCTTTTTCTCAACTTTTTGCTTGTAATCATTTACTCCTATCTTTTGTATTTTGTAAAGTATTTTAATATTTTTGGTTTTATGGACCTTATAGTGTCCGGAATAAAGTTTGATGATGAATTCTGACTTTGGACAGAAACTTGTTATTTTTATAGGAAATTTGAATTAATGATTTTTATTACCCATCTGTGAAATCCCGAATAACTAAAACCAATTAATAAAGTTTAGAACTGCATTTAAATCATGGCAGCAATTATTTTTCTGACACCTTAGAAATTTTTACTGTTATAAAACGTTAATATTTTTGTTCTCAAACTTAAATAATTTGCTTAAAAAAATCAAGGTTAGATATTTAATCAGCTTGTAAAATAATGTGTTGATCAGTGTGTTTGAGAGGAAGACCTGTCGTGGCGGTGTCTGTTCGTTCTTCAGATATTTGACATTCATCATTATTAAACTATAACGAGGTTTATTAGTAAGGAGACATATCATTATGAACATGTGTGTGAGACTATAGCTGGGGCTAATTTACATCTCCAGTTTCTTGTCAGGCTGATGCCAGAATAAAGACTAAAGAGTTTGTAAATATTAAAATCTGTACTTTAGTAAATAGGCCAAATACATTTCATTCATGTTTCATGTATGAAGTATAAAATAATATAAAGTAAGTAAGTACATTTTATTTATATAGCACCACAGAGATCATCAAAACAAAACAAATATTGTCGTAGAATCATAAAGATAAAAACAGAGTCAAAAAATTATAAAATACCATAAAATAAACCATTAAACCCTGCTTATAACTCCAGATTAGCCTTCAAACACACAAAACATCAAACAGGTGAAAATAACTGATCAGATTAATTATTACACTTATAAACACAGACTAAAGAAGAGTCACAAAGGGATATTTGCATATTTTGTCCTGTTGCTTGTCTCTTTTCTTGTTTTTATTAATTCTAGTCACCCCCTCTACTTTAAAAAGCCATTACCGCTGTCTGACTGTTGTTTAGGTCTGACCTGATAATGATGACTTTGGCCCATTCTGGACTCTGATTAATCTCAGAGGACTAAAGCTAACAGACACCCCCACTGATTTACCTAAAAGAATTATTCTAAAACATGTAAAGAGAAAATCTGCTTTGTTTATGTAAATTATGAGGGAGTTTAAGGACTAAATGCTGAAAATTATATTATGGCACAAACAAAAAAATCTGTTCATCTGATTTACAGATGATCACAAATGAAGCAGCTGCTGATGTTTAAGCTGATCATCTTCATCGATAGTTTCACTTAAAACCTTGTTTTACACAGAATCTTGTGTCAGTTAGGTTAAAACAGATTTTTATAGAACAAAATATGTTGTTTTTTAATCCACTTATATATGTCATTTTAAAGATAAAGACAAAAATGAAATCGAGCCTATAAAAGTAATCCATATTTGTCTTTTTATCATTTTACAATTGTGTGCCAGAGGAGATCTTTTATTTTGAAAGGCTGACCGGAAGTGAGTGTAGCTTGTGATTCGGTCCGTCGGAGGCAGCTGGACCGGCAGCAGCAGTAGATGCTGTCCCATCATCAGATCACACCCAACGGGGCTGCCGCGCACCGCTCCTCCGGCTCCAGCACCATGTCACCTGGGTTCAGAACCGCAGCCTGAGCCGAACCGAGCCCGGAACCAAGAGGGAGGACCGCCAGCACGCGCACACGGTCACGTCCACACGCGCGCGCGCGGGTCAACGGCAGGAAAGCCGCAGCGACCGGGAACACCGAGCGAGGCGAACTCTCAACTGCGCCGCGGAATTTTCGCTGCAGAACCGCGTCCCGCAACGAGTCTCACGCGCCGCTTCACACGTGGAAAGGGCTTCCAACATGTCGGGGAAGGACACCAACAGCGGGCACTACGCCAACTATGTGGGACCGTACCGGCTGGAGAAGACGCTGGGAAAGGGGCAGACAGGTGAGTGGAAAGCCCATCTGAGACCGCGCGGCTGCGCGTGGAGTCGCCTGGGCTCCGCGCGGCGTCACCGCACCTGCCTCCGTGACATCACGGCGCTCAGTCTGATGTTTTCTGGTGTTGCGTGTGCTGAACGTGACGGTGGATGCGGGAAAGCTCCTGGTTCACGCAGAGCTGCTCAGTGATGATGATGATGATGAAGGTGGCGGCGGTGTGCCTTTAATGCTTGTTGTCAGGCAGAGGGAGATGGGTGATGATGGGCCCTCGTGGTGTTTCCTTCTCTTTGAACTCCGTCCATCTGTCACATGGGCCTCTGCAGAAGAGGCAGAGCAGTGATGCTGCACCGTCCGGTCCCTGCGCGCGCGCGCGCGCGCACGCGTTCAGCCCTTGGGTTGTGCTGCAGCTTCAGTGCTGCAGAGTTCGCTTTGCACCTTTTCTTGGTGACTTTAGGAGGCAGAGCAATCAGAGCCAGTCTGTTCAAACTTCTTAGCATCAATGCCGAAATAAACCAGTGACGTTGTAGCACCATCCAGTGAGACATCCCATAATATATGAACTTTTCTGCATCTGTGCAGTCATAGAAACCCTCTCATTGAGTCTGATGTATAAATCCATCTCTAAGTATTGTACGTCAGCGTCATTAGGGGAACCTCCCCTCCGTTCCCTGTTCCTGAGACAGCAGCCCAGCCATGTGGGTTCCCACCCAGGTGGTTCCGGCCCGGTTCCCTGTTCTGGATGCCTCACCATCTGTGATCACACGCAGCCAGCCGTGATCGGTTCCAGCAGGTAGGAACGATTCGCTGCCCTCTCTCTCCTCTGATGGGTGAGTTATTCATGCCCAGCCAGTTATCTTTGTGCCAGAGTCGTTTCTGCTGCTTTTCCCCCGCAGAGGAACCGAAGAACACCGACAAGTCCACCTCATTATAAACGAGCGTCACGGATGCTGATGTAACTTTCTGATCTGTGAGCAGCTAGTTCCTCCCCTCTGCAGCTGAAAAGCAGCTGCTGCTCAGTGGGACCTACGGGTCACCCTGCAGCCTGCAGGTGTGGAAGCATCACTGATTCTGACTTATTGTGATTTAGTTTATTGATCAGATTCCTGCAGATGTGCTGGATCATTGTGACATCACCACACTGCAGAAACAGTTGCAGGTATCGTTAGTATTGATGAGGCTCTCAGAGTGATTAAGTTTACCTTAATTAAAGTTGGAGAACAGTGCAGAACATCTGGACTCATCCAGACCTGTGATCTGGACCTTTTTGTCCTCTGAAGAGCTCCTCATCCATAGATGGACAGTTGTCCCACGTGTTCGTGTGTATTTGTGGTTGCAACAGGTCCAAACCCTCCGCCGAACCTCAGGTTCTCTTTGGTGGCTCTGCTCTGGGGATGGACCAGTTTCTATCTGAAGGTGTCGGGGTTGAAGTTTAGTCCTTTTCCTTTTGACTTGATGCTGTTTGGGTTTCTGGATCTGAGTGACTGAGTGAGTTAAAGTCTTCACTGCCAGCTTTTGTTGGTGAGGTCAGATGTTTGTTGGAGTAGATTCTCTCTCTGGTGCTGGAAGTCCAAATCTGTATTGGATTTCATGTGAACCATTTTTCAGAAACAAGGACAGAAATCCTCTTAAAGTCTGATGGATTATGACGAGTTCCGGAGCTCCGACTCCATTTTTCTGCTCTTTCAACTTTTAAATGAGTTTTTTTTATGTCCATGATCACAAACAGGAAGTGCTTTCTCACCGCCTCAGGAGCGGAAAACGGTGACCTTTGTGCAGGTTGTTGTAAGCTTATTTACAGAATTAACTGTTAAATTCACCCGTCTTTAGATGACTTTACACGCTGTTGGTGTGCTGCTGAAGGAGGAAATAGCATATCAAAATAAAAGCTTGCTGTAACTTTATTTGTGCTTTTGTGGAGGGAACATTTTAGTCTCCTGCTCTGAATGAGCTGAACTGTTATCCTGCAGCATCATCGTCTCTCACGCAGTGTGTGTGTGTGTGTGTGTGTGTGTGTGTGTGTGTGTGTGTGTGTGTGTGTGTGTGTGTGTGTGTGTGTGTGTGTGAGAGAGAGAGAGACAAACACTGGATGTCTTTGTGGAATGCATTGTTGGAAAATGTTTGAGATTCATCAGATGTTTTGGGAGACGAGGAGAAATAGAGATGAAATTGTTGCACGCTGGTGCTGCTCCTCTCTAGTCGGCTTTATTTGTTGCCAGAAATGAAAAGTATTTAAAACTATAAACTAACTGCGACTTGAGTTTTCACAGCAAGTCGTCGTCTGTCTGATTTTTTTTAAGACAAAAACCTGATTTTGCGGCTCAGAAAGCTTAATTCTGAATCCGTTTAGGTTCTGGTCTGGTTGAAGACCCGGATCTTTGTCCCTCCCTGGTTCAGTTTTAAACAGGTTGATGCTCAGAAAACCTGGATTATGTTCTCGTGTCTTTCTTTTCTGAGTCGTTATTAATGCCTGTTGGGTGTTTTTGGGCGCGAGGACCGGTCCGGCTCCCCGCTGTGCTGCTTCTCTGAATGTTGGCCCCAATCTTTGGGTTGTTGTCATGGTTTCTTCTCTCCTCCAGCGACAAGCCGCTCTGCTTCTCAGCTTTTACGACACGTCTGCCAATATTTTCCTCGTTTCCTCGACACGTCCCGGCCTCGCTGATCCGTGTGTCGTTTACAAACCACAAATATTTCTGTTTGAGTTTTCATCTCATCCACTGGTTCAGGTGCGTTTTTACTGCACACGAAGCACATTTAAACCAAGGTCCTTGCAGCAGCAGATGCTATAACAACTGGAGGTTTTCTGCGGGGTTTGCAGCTTCTGTCGAGGTTCTGCTGAGAAAAAATGTAAATAAAAAAAAACCGTGAATCCCAGTGGACTGGAAACGGCGAGCGTTTCAGAATCTATGAAGTAGCGGCCTAATGCTCATGTCCTCTAGAAGCCATAGCGAAGATGCAGGAAATAACAGAGGAGATGGGATCAGAATCCTGACTAAAGATGAGGAATTCCTTTGGAATTTTATTCATTTTTCCACGTGAGGATCATCCTTTCATTTATTTTCTCCATGGGTCTCCCGTTGGTTTACATCATCACCAGGCATGGACGTAATTTTGGGGGGGGGACAGGGGGAACATGTCCCTCCCACTTTTTCCAAAGTCAAGGTTGGACCCCTGCACTTTTTACCATCCAAAAACAATATTACACTGTATTAAGTTGACACTGGTTGAGCTCTAGGACCAAGCGGAAAACAGCCGTTTGTGTTGAAGCCGGTTTCCCATTAGAGCATACTGTAAAGACCCCCCCCCCCCATGTCCCCCCACTTCTAAAGTGAAAATTACGTCCATGTCACCAGGATTAAGAGCTTCTGCTTGTATCTCCTTATTCTGTAACAAAAGCCTGGCTCATCCCTTTAGTTATGAACTTTATCTGTTTGAATGGTTCAGAGATCAGAATCAAAAATGTTCCTCTAGAAGTGTTTTGGTACCAAAACGGAGTCCAAGTCAGCAAAAACCCAAAGACCAATTCCTGGTCTGGAGAACCGCTGATCCTGAACCAGTTGGAGAGGTTACCGGAGCGCTTGGCTGTTGGAAGGAAAACTGGAAGGGATGAGGGCTGGATCAGGAGTTCTGGACTGGATCAGGAGAATGAGAACAGGTGTAGTAAGTGATCGTTTAGTGTGAAGTTTAAAATCGCTGGTTCTGGTTCTGCTGAGCGTTCGGCGGATCTGAGGCTAACGACACCACCGACGTCCCACCTGTGTTCTAATGAAAGTGTCACGTAGTGATGGGGAGGTCCCTGGGCAGTGGTGTGTGTGTGTGTGTGTGTGTGTGCGCGTGCGTGCGTGTGTGTGTGTGTGCGTGTGTGTGTGTGTGTGTGTGTGTGTGTGTGTGTGTGTGTGTGTGTGTGTGTGTGTGTGTGTGTGTGTGTGTGTGTGTGTGTGTGTGTGTGTGTGTGTGTGTGTTGCGCTGCAGATAGCAGGGAGAGCCCAGCACAGATGGCTGCCTTTAGGTGGCTGAAATACAGCTTCATTATCAGCAGGTTGCAGGTGGCGAAGCTCCCATCAGTCTCACCATGAGCGCATTCACCTGGGTTCATCCAGATAAGGGTGTGTGTGGGTGTGTGTGTGTGGGTGTTGGGCCTGCTGGATTTGCTTGATTAAAAGGAAAACAGACAAAGTAACTTTTATGCTGCATTTGCCTCCAGAGGGATAAAAATGGAGTCCGTCTCACCTGTAAACTACAAATATAATCCAGATGGGAACAACTTTTAAAATATTACCATAAAACATTTAAAACCAGCTCAGGTAAGATGTTGGATCATCCATCTTGCAGCCCCGTCTCACCTGCTGATGGAGACAGAGGAAGCTTTCTGCAGGTTATGCTCCAATTCTGGTTCAGAGATCCGATACCGGTCTCACGGTTTATCTCTGATCTGCTGTTACCGAGGCTCAGGACCCAGTTTCTTCTCAAGGAACAGAATAAATCTTTGTTTAACCTGAAATTCATGTTTCTGTGATGAAAGCGTCCAGACAGAGGACCTGGTAGTGTGAGTTAGCGCTCAGTGATGCTGGGTTCATGAACCAAAAAGAAAAATCTTTCTGTTTTGTTTTGTTTTCAGGTTTACCGATTACTGATGATAAAACACATTACTGGACAGAAATCTTGTGAATCAAGCAAGAAGTGTCCCTTTTATTTCTTCTTTCTAGAAATGAACGTTTGCTCTTTGTGGTCTGTGTTTGTCAGGTGAATCTGGACAGATCACAAAATATTAGATTTATTTTTCATCTTATTATCATCTGATTATATGATATAAATTCGTGTTTTACCTGAAGCTTGTGTGATTTATTGTGAAATTAATGTTTAGATATTTTTTTCTGCCCTGATCGACCTCGGAGATTAAAAAATCAGATTAATGATGAGAATTAGCAAATTCAGATTTCCCTACAGCCACACACACACACACACACACACACACACACACACACACACACACACACACACACACACACACACACACACACACACACACACACACACACACACACACTTTTGCTGGGAGACAAAAAGCTTCTCTGCAGACTGGAGGGGGTTATTTAAAATTATAGCTGGTGTCACCCCCCCCCCCCCCCCCCCCCCACCCCATGTTTTAATGCTGCATCTCCTTGCTTCCCCCCCCCCCCCCCCACACACACACACACAATTCTCACCTTCCCAGTAGAGGGTCTCGGTTTCCATGGAGACCGGAGGAATCCTCTCTTCTTTAGCTGGTTGGAGGTATCCCCGCTCCTCATCACCCACCAGTCCCAAAGGGGGTGGGAGTGGGGGGTGCTTTGCTTGAGCCATTAAACAACGACTGAGACCCCCCCCACCCCCCCACCCCCCATCGCTCCCTCTCTGATGCTCTTCCCTCACATCGCTCACGTACTCCCCCCTCCCCCCTCCTCAGCCCGGCTGAAGCTCGGCTCCATCTCTGGATTGCTGCCGCTCCGATGAGTCGTTATGGAGGGCAGGCAGAGCGATTTTCATCTCCCGAGCCCGGCTGATGCCTCTCTGTCCACAACATTATCCACATCTTCATCTCACAGGACACATGTGACCCGATAACCCCCCCCCACACACACACACACACATACAATTCTGAATCCCTAAGAGCCGTGGCGTCTCTGGAGGATCCGTGCGGTGAATCAGCTGCACGTTGGGCTGATTCTGCTTCACGCTGATGTTTAGTTCACATGCGGCGGGTTACCGGGATGAAAGCTGCTGTTAGAACTTCTCCGTGAATTAATGATGCAACAAAACCCCGCTCACTTCACATGAAACAGAAACTTTGATATCGTGGGAAACGGGGAGAGCAAAGTCTCTTTATCGTGTCCGTGTGATTCGATTATCTGGAGTCATGCTCCACACACACACACACACACACACACACACACACACACACACACACACACACACACACACACACACACACACACACACACATGGGGTGTGAGACACCTTGTTATGAGTTTATCTGACTGTCGTCATCAGCTGATGCAGACCAGGACCAGGAGCTCTGAGGGAAAGTTTTATAAAACCACAAAGTTCAGGTTTTTCCAGTGAAAATCTGTAAGTTATGCAGGTTAATCTGGCCACTTAGCAGTTTAGTTAAATCAGGTGATGCTTTAACCAGCGTCCACCTGAAATGGTTTTAAATTCTGTCATGATTTAATATTTTACTCATTTTTTCTGGTAAATGTAAACATTTTGGCTTGTGTTGCTCTTTGCCGCCTCTCATCTTGTCCAGGAAGGCCAGAATCGGAATGGACTTTCTTCCTGGGGGTATCTTTACATTACGTTCTAATGGGAACCAGGCTTCAACACAAACGGTTGTCTTCAGCTTGGTCCTAGAGCTCAACCAGTGTCAATTTAAAGAGCAAGTCCCCCAAATCAACTTTTTTTGCTGATAAACTATATAAATGTGTGTCTAATCGTGCTGCAGACACGTGTAGTCAATAGTTTTGCACTTTAGTGCATTTTAGTTAAAATTTAAATATTCTGCCTAAAACTGTCAGTGTTGTGCTGTTGTCAGGTAAATACTCTGCACTGCATTTGAATTTAAATCTGCCATCGCTATTGGCTAAGAGGTACCCTAGAACGTAAGCTAGTACCATATGATGTCACAATGTCGTGTGTGTGTGTGTGTATTTGTTAGTGGCTCCGCCCTCTCGGTCTGCTAGGCAACAGCATTTGTTGCATTTTTCAAACAGGAAGTGGGCGTGGAGTAATACTCTGGTAGGGGGTGACTTGCTCTTTAATATAAAGTAATGTTTTTATTGTAAAAAGTGCAGGGGTCAAAACTTGACTTTGGAAAAAGTGGGGGGGACATGTCCCCCCTGTCGCCCCCCCCCCCCCCCCAAATTGCATCCATGGTGCTAACATTGTTTTGTTCATTTTTTCATAAACATAATTTTGTGGATGAAACTGAAATGAAAATGAAATAACTTGAAAAAAGACTAAAGCGATGACTAAAACTGATCTGCATCTTCATCACTAATAAAAGACGAGACAAAGATGGACGACGACAGAAGCCCGATGAAAGATTGATATTTTTTATTTAGTGTTCATTGGTTTCCATCCTGGTCAACCACAACAAGATTAAAGCTGAAACGAACGGGAAGTCTCAGGAGAAGAAGGGCCAGCCGTCCCCTGCAGACTGCAGGTTCTGATCTGACAGAAGAGTGATTCTGGTTCCGTCTCTGGGGACTCCTCGGCTCTGCCCTCAAAGCTCCATTACCTCTGCTGTGTGTTCAGACTCGTGTCCTGAATTTGTCTCCAGTCAACTATGTTTATAACGTGGAGTTTTAATGAACTGCCTCAGCCACGCGGCGCCGCTCCAGAATATTAAAACGCCGCTGATTGTTTCCATGTTGGCGGTAAATCTTTTGTACATCAGTGCAGGTGTTTGTGTGTGAAAGGTAAAATATGTTCCCACCTGCTGCCGCTGCTCCGCTTGGCTGTAAATTAAGACTGTTGAGGACGTCTGCGTCGCATCCAGAGGGAAATGAGGTTTGGAGGTCCTGCTGGGCAGCAGCACGACCACGAGCTCCGTCGGTCCGGTCATCTCAGGACAATGGCGGCACCTGTTCAGGTGGAAGTGGAGCAGCAGAGGTGCTGTCAGACAGCTGCGGAGTAACGTGTTCCTTGATCCAGTCCAGAGCTCCTGATCCAGTCCAGAGCTCCTGATCCAGTCAAGAGCTCCTGATTCAGTTTAGAACCCATGATCCAGTCCTCATCTCTCTTTCAACCCTCCTTGTCAGCAGCCAGGCCTTCCTGGGTTTTCAGACGGTTTCAGAACATTTGCTGATGAATATTTTTTATTTGTGCCACCCGGGCCCGTACCAGGTTGTAGCTGCTGGGGAATAGTCGAACACAAAATTCTTATTTTCAGTAGAAACCGCTTTATTTTTGGGTAAGCTGCACAAAGATTGAGCCATTTGTGTGAATGTGGTGAGTGAGATACTGGATGTAACTTCGACATAACTCAAGGGATGAGCCAGACTTGTATCGAGTCTAAACAGAACCGGTTAGAACTGGATATTAGAGCTTTTTCATACCAGCAGTTTTATTTACTTAAAATGATTTAAAAAACATAAAAGCAGCATAAATCCTGCATCTCAAATTCAATAATAGTTTTAAATTTGCTTTAATTCACTCGCCAGCAGAAACCGAGACCATCAGGAAATCATTTTCTTTCATTCTTTGAATGAAAAATGCAGATAAAGCTTTTGTTTGTAAAGAAAAATGAACAAATGCGTAAAATAAAGCTGTACAGCTGTTGGCCTTTGCTCCGTTTTTTATTAATAAACATTAACAGGGTCGTGTTCTGAAACCCGTCCTGGTGAACCTGGTTCTGTACAGACCCGCTCTCATGGCCATGTTTATCTTTACCTCTCTGCTAAACTCTCATCAGATTATCAGAAACTATTATGACCCGTTTTTTATTTTTCTGTTTTAACTGTTTCATTTCATTTCAGTTATTTACTTATAGTAAAGCCCCTTCTGCGCCCAAGGTGCTGAACACAACACAATAAAAACATAAAACCATCAGAATAAAATATAACAATCGTAAAACCAACATAAAAAAATTAAGAAAGGAGAGTAAAAACAAAACATTAAATCCTGAAAAAGATTAAGAGGCCGGGGCATCGAAACCGGGTAAAATTTGCTAATCCTGGAATGCCTCGATTAAAAAAAAAAAAGGTCTTGAGGCGAGTCTTAAAAACCCCCAATGAGGGTGACTGACGCACCACCAAAGGCAACTGGTTCCAAAGTGCAGGTGCCAACACCGAGAACGCACGGTCCCCCCGTGACCTGCGCTTAGTGCGTGGAACCATCAACAGCTCCCTGCCGGCTGAGCGAAGGGCCCGCGAGGGGGCATGTCTATGCAAAAGGTTGCCAAGATATGCTGGAGCCGTTCCTTGTAAGGCCTTGTATGCCGGTACCAAGACCTTGAATTTTGTCCTGTATTGCACAGGCAGCCAGTGAAGGGATGCCAACACAGGGGTGATATGTTCCCTGCGCCTAGTGCCTGTCACGAACCTAGCGGCTGAGTTTTGTACTAACTGCAAGCGTGCTACCGCACCCTGACTAAGGCCGGCATACAGTGCACTGCAGTAGTCGAGCCTTGAAAGAACAAAAGCACGTGTGACAGTCTCTAGATGTACTCTGGACAGCAGGGGCTTAATTCTGGCTAGTCGGCATAAGTTAAAAAAACACGATCGCACAACCTGGTTGATTTGCATGTCGAATTTAAGGGCTGAGTCCAGTTGTACTCCCAAATTTTGGATGGTGGTCTTTAGGGATGCGCACCGAATTCTGTACTTTTTAAGGTACCAACCGAATTCCACAGTACCGACCGAGCACCGATTCACTTCATTTGAAACGGTGCCTCGTTTCGGTACCCGTCCTTCACAACGAGAACTTGCCTAGACAGCTGCGCATGCGCAAGAGCATTATGTCGTCGGTCGCTGCGAGCGAGTTGTCAACAGAGCAGCATGGTAGAAAGAACGCACACTAAAGCTTGGGTCCACTTCACTAAATGTGATGGGTAACTGGGTGATGATGAAACCAGAGACAACGATCTAAGTGAGACATCCTCATCTTAATCTGCTCCGGTAGGTAAATAAAATGTTTAAGATAACGTTAGCTTGATTTGTTAGCTTCCGTTTCACTAATGGTGCGTTCGCTTCTCCTCGGAACTCCGAAATCCAGACTAGAAGAACATGAACGCGCTCTAAAGTTTGGCTTCACTTTACTAAATGCGACGGGTGATTGGGTGAAGATGAAACCAGCGACAATGATTTAAGTGTGAGGCATCATCGTTTTAATCTGCTGCAGCAGTTAAATAAACTGTTAAAGATAACGTTAGCTTGATATGTTAGCTTCCATTGCCACCATTGTTATCAGCTAATGGTGCGTTCGCTTTCTCCTCGGAAATTCTAGCTTCCCAGTAGGAAAAATCAAATGAAAAAAGACGGCAAAATGAATGAAGATACACAGTAAATTTAGTTCACAGTAAAGATGTTTGCTTCAGTTTAATTATCAGCTTATAAAACTACAAGGACGATGTTAAAATACAAACAGTTGTATGTTATTTATTGTGATATTTATCAAATATGGTTATATATTGAGAAAAATATATATTTAATTACAAAAGAGAATTAAAATATTAAACACTAAAAAGTATAGAAATGTGGTACCGTTAAGTACCGGTATCGATTCGTAGGTACCGGGAATTAGTACCGAATCGATTCAGATGTCAAAGGTACCCATCCCTAGTGGTCTTCATGTTAGATGCTAAAGGGCCCAGATTCACAGCATCGCGTGGGCGTGTAGATATGCCAGGGCTAAGTACAATTACTTCAGTCTTAGCGTCATTCAGATGTAAAACGTTTGTAGCCATCCAGGAGCGCACATCCACTAAGGGGTGCCGGGCGTACACTGTGCGACTTTTTCACTTTTTTGAGCCGATTTTCCACTCGTGCGAGAATCCACGAGATCGGGGCGAGTTTTGCGCTGAGCGCCGTGTAGTGTACAGGGGGTTACGAGAGGCGATTAACACCACGTGACCAGCTATCGATCAGCAATCGTGAGCTCGCACGGACTTCTGGCGTGTTTGATGTGAGAGTTGAAGCGGCGCAGTGAGCGGCTGCGACCCAAAAAGTACCAGAATCGCTCATGGCGCATGCGCAATCATGCATCAACACCGCTCAGTTGCTATTTCCCTAATAACACACGTTGTTCGTTTTTATTTCTAAACTTTTTCTTTTTTACACACAATGACGAGGATTGTCAAGAAAGCGTGTTTGTCGTGTTCGTGTCAAATTAAACTGATCATAAAACACAGATTTACTTTCTTTATTTCATTTTCCTCATCCAACCGTCATAAATCCCTGTGTGTCCCCCTGCAGCACTCCCGATGGACAACAGGCAAAACAACACAAAAAAGTGTGACGTGTTGTGTAAAAACTGCTATTTTTAGCATATTTTTTAGGTCAGATGTGCCGCTACCAGACGTACAGTGTGAGCAGTCAGGTCGCGTCCGAGAACTGGGTCCTACAGTGTGAGCGCATGACTCGTGTCCGCCCAGCTTAAGGCATCTACAAGCTTTGATATTGATCCATCGACCCCCCCGCTGAAGGGGGAGGTAGATCTGACAATCGTCAACATAAAAATGAAAACGCATGCCAAACCGCCGAAGAAGATCCGCCCACGGTATTGGGTAGACGGCAAAAAGATGTGGATCCAGTACAGAGCCCTGTGGCAAACCCCACTTGAGTCCCGCCCAGGTTGAGGAGGTTTCACCTACACTGACACAAAACTCCTGTCGGATAAGTAGGAGCGTAGCCATTGTAGGGCTGCACCGGTAATTCCCGCCCAATGTTGTAGCCGATCCAAAAGAATGTCATGATCGACCGTGTCAAAGGCCGCAGACAAATCTAACATCAAAAGAATGACAGCATCCCCCCGTCACAAGCTTAAAAACCATTCCATTCATTCCATTTATTTGATAAAGCACATTTAAAAACAGTATGTGAGCTGACCAAAGTGCTGTACAGGGGTAAAAACATACAAGGTTAAAAGAATAATATAAAAGAATAAAACAACTAGAGCACAGCACAAAGAACCAACCAAGAGAAGTCAATAAAACCAGTAAAAGAACAGTGTAAATAAACCTAGATAAAATAGCTAGGCAGCAAAAGCAAGGGAATAACAGTAAGTCTTTAAGTGAGACTTAAAAACCCCAATGGAGGAGGATAGTCTGATATTCAGCAGGAGATCATTCCAGAGTTTCGGAGCGCAGACAGAAAAAGCTCGTTCACCACGGGTTTTGCAGCGTTGACGGGGAACCTGTAGTAGGTGTAGGTCACCTGAACGGAGAGTCCTGCCCGGCACATAAGGAGTGAGTAACTTGGATATGTAAGGTGGTGCTAAGCCATTCAGCGCCTTAAAAACAAACAATAAAATTTTAAAACGTATACGGTAGTGCACAGGAAGCCAGTGAAGTCTTGCTAAAATTGGAGTAACCATCATTAAGAACCATTAAAAGTGCAGTCTCGGTACTGTGACCTGCTCTGAACCCTGACTGAAAGATCTCCCAGAGTTCATGAGTGTCTGTTCAGAACCAGAACTTCTGCAAACTGCTCCTCTGTTGGGTCAGCCGTCTTTAATCTGGTCCCTCTGACCATCACGGTGGTTTGGCCGAGTCCACAAGCTGCCATATTTATCAGACACCAATATAAAACCACAACCAAAAGCAGCCAGTTGAACAGAACCGGGTTCTGGTGCCAGATAAGCTCCTGATGGACCTGCAGTGCTCCTCCTTCAGCCAAAATCTTAATGAAATTGAGCATAAATCCTCCTCCTCTCTCATACTAAAACTCTCTTTCATCGGTTTTCAGAAGCAATCTGGACTTTTCCCCTGCATCAGCACTCAGAGCGCCCAGCAGTGAAGCGGGGGAAATTACCAGCTGAAGG